>NC_072738.1:99776954-100009063 GCF_026930045.1 Uloborus diversus
GTGTGTGTAGGACATGGACGCTTCCGACAAGGAGAAGCGGATAACTCAGGACCGGAGCAGCCGCGCCGCCTGCAGAGGACGGTGGGTGGTGGTGCTGCAAAGGCTTCTGGTCCAAGCTGAAAAAGGCACGGATCTCAAAAACGGTCAAATGAGAACAATAAGCAATCGTGATTACTCAAAAAAAATTGTATAAAAATTTAAAATTGAACTAAAATTCTTACTTTTTTTTAAAAAAAAATTGAGGCTCATTTTCAAAAAAAAAAAAAAAATAATAATTTAATTTGTATATTAAATTTTTATTTGTTGAAATAAAATAATAGAGCTTCTATGTGTGCATGTTTTATTTGAAGTAAAATTTATTTTATTTCTTATAAATTCTTTCTCCAAAATAAAATTTTCCTGTCCTTTATTTTGTAAACTACTAATAAATAAATATTTGTCATTACATACGAGATGGCTGTAGGACTAGTAATGCAAAGGGTAATTCAAATTACCAAGCTTTCAGCTCATTGAAACTACAGCTACGAAAAATACTTGTTCTATTTATGATGATCTGATGCAGAATTTTTTAGTACATTACAAAAAATAAATGTAGAGCTTCAAGACGATAATTATTATTACTTAGAGTTAGCAATTATAATTTTATGCATTTAAAGTTGATTATTAGTGCATCTCACATTTGATTTTGACCTGATTTCATTAAAAAAAGCTGATTAAAATTAAAAAAAAAATCGGTTTAAGCATTCAAAAAACCCTAGAGGGCGGCCAGTTTCAGAAGCCCAGGGCAGCTTCACCTCCAAATACGCCTCTGTAGGTAGTGAAGAAATTGAAAATTTGAACCCTTTCACAAACCAGCTTTTATGCAAATATTAATTATCCTAGTATTCTTCAAACTCAACAGCTAGCAATTTCTTAGTTTCACTTAATATCTTTAGTCAAAAATGTTAACTAAATAAAAATCCGGCGTTTTCTTATTTACATCACATTCCCCAAAGCAGAATACTTGACGATGTTCTGCAACGTAAAATCATTTGATCAAAATTGTTCTGCAAGTACTTTAAGCATTGTAGAATATACAAGCAACCAACGTGAATTTTTCCACAAATCGGGAGCCCTAAATCAAAATCTTTTCATACAGGATTTTTTTTTCTTAAAGCTTCACTGTTGCTATGCATTTCTGCAGAACCTAAACCGATTGAGATCCTCCATAATATTTCATACGCTTTCTAAAATGCATAGAAAAAGCAAAGATGCAAAATTTTATAAAAATCCGAACCTAGGTGTCAAATCGCGTTTTTTTTTTTTTTTTTGGTTAATTTTACATGACATAAAAGAGGAATTGAAATAATGTTAATAAATAAATAAATTACTAAAATAATAAATAAAATGCGTCGAGTTACGGTAGCGTATAACAAAACACTTCAAAACTTTCGAAATAATTGAAATATTTTCAGGATGCAAAAGGATTGAAATCTCAAACAAGACACGTAATTTTCGGCGATGGACGCGTCTTAATGTTGGCATGTTTCCAAAACATATGTTTTTGGTGGAAATTGCAGTGGATGAAGATCGATTCGGAAAAAAAAGGAAAAGGACAACGAAAAATGTCTGCAGAAACTGCCGATTTGTTTCAAATTTCTAACCCAAGATCGAATTTTGAATCGAATAATTTCTGTGAATTTTAGATTTTCTTCTATTTAAAGAAATTTGCAGAATTTGTGCAAAATTTTTTCTTGAGTTTGAAAATATTTGCAGAAAATCCGCAGTTTCTGCAGAAACTTTACAGAAATCTGTAGAATTTCGACAGAAAATTTCTCTGAGTTTTCCTCTCACATTTGAACAGAACTGTTCTGCAGCTCAGAAATCTGTTCTGCGACATACGTCGCAAATTTAGTAGTATTCTGCTTTGGGGATCACATTGATTATGAAGCTAATTGTGACATAGAACTAGTACAAGAAATAGGAGGAAAAATCTTTTTATCGCAAAGTTTTTTTCTGGAGGACGTATTTTCATATGTTTCTTCGTAGATTGTTTCCAAGTGCAACTGGTCTTAAATCCTGTGGTTTCATATTTCTCATTTTTTCATGAGAGTATATACCCATCTACACTCCAATTGTTTGACATCTTTTGGCAATTCAGTGAGAGTCAGTACTCAACGCTCATACATTATTGCAATTTCATCCTGCGTGGATTTTTGCCTTTCTCCAGACTTAAGGGACTAATTATAATTCATTGGAATATTGAACTTTCTGTCCAGTCCTGCAGATGAAGTACTAGCAATAACTCTTTCCAGATACTTCATCCTCCTGGGTATTTTTACTTTCAAAGTTAAACAAAGTGGCATCAAAAATCAAGTTATAATACTGGCGATACCTCCTTACATCATTAAAAAAACGCAGTCTTTTAGTTTTATGTTTCTCAAAATAGTAAATATCATTCTGAAACAAATCCAGCTAAGGCAAAACCTTGCGAATCCAGACAGTATCCTTGGGTTCTACGGTTTCATCCAAAGAATTGGGCTCGCTATTATATTCAGCAGTTGAATCAATTATTTCAGAAAGGTCTAACCAGAATTCCAGAAAAGTCCAACTGGAATCCATTGGACTTACGCCCTTTCTGAAATAATTGATCCAATTTCCCTGTCTGATTCTGATGTCTCACAAAGAACTTCAGAACTTACTAGTACTGATACTGATTCATTCTTAGTAAAGTGGGAAATGTTGTCATTATTTATTTCATTTAGTGATCATTCAGTAGTGCCCAACACGACTCCACTGCTTTTATCTTTTATGTCTTTATAGACATAAAAGATACAGGCCCGGATTTAGACTCAAGAGGGCCCCCTTTCGTTGTCCGGACAACTGTTTATGTTAGAGGCAAAAGAGCCAGTTTCTTTTTTATTATTTTCATAATGCCTTTCTTTTCCCCCTGAAACAAAAAGCCATGCTTTTTTACCTGACTGCGCGTTCGCTTCGCAAAGGAGGGTAATGCGTTTATGAGTCTATGTATGTATGTATGTATGTCAGGGTGAACAGCGAATAAGCCCTGATTTCAAAATCAAATATCTCTACAACAGAGATCGATAGAATTATGCGGTAAACTGTACGTTTATTAGCAAAACTGTAAAAATGGTGCGCAAAAGCTTAGAGTTGTTGTTGAGATACTTAATTTTTAATTCAGGGCTTATTCGCTGATCACCCTGTATGTATGTTTGTTCCTATGTGGCGTCGTAAACGCCTTGGCTAATTTTAATGATTTCTACGTCAATCGATTTGTTTTAACCTTGGGAGTGTCACCAAACACATGACAGTAATCAAAATTAACAATATCAACAGCCAGTCGCCATATTATCAGTTCCGGATCGTGTAGCACGCTACCTGCGTGCGACAAATGCAGGTAGCGTTTTCACTACCTGAATTTTTTGTTTACTAAGTCTACTAATTCGATTTTCATCTCTAACATGTTACATTTGTTTTTGTCGTGATTCAGGGGACTGAGTTTCGCGACGTGTACTTTCTTGGCGGTCTTGCTGTGGTTGACTTAAGTTCGCGCATTTTTGCTTAAGGTCAAGCATATGTAGCTTTAAGCCGAGTTAGGTTCCTAGAGGGACTAGACCACCGCAAGTTACTTAACAATCCTATGATATATACTTTTTCAATGAAATGAAAAAATTGCGAAATTTAGCGTCTTATAATCATAACTAAGTAAATGAAAATTAACTTAAAAGTGTAAAATAAAAAATAAGGTCAGTTGGGGTGAGTGCGGTCTTGGGGCAAGTGCAGTTTAGGTTAATAATCAGAAACCGGAAATATCTGCAAGGCTGCTGTCATTTGGGTAGCTTGGTAAACGTTATTACTTTGCACTGCGTTCGTTAGATCGCGCTACTTGAATGGTAACTCTACTCCCTCCATGGTTTCCTAACTTTTCTCATTCCCACTACAGTGCCATGTTGTAATGGTAAGAGAAATCATCGTTTCTTCTGTTGTTGTTCTCACTTTTTCATGCTTCCAAAACGTAAGTACAACTATTTCATGTCTGCTTTTCGTATTTTTGATGCTGAGATTTATTATTTTTTACTTTCAAATCAATTAATTTTAGGGCTGCACTTGCCCCAGAAAATTATACGACTGGGAAAGTGCGGCCCGAAAAAAAGGGGCAAGTGTAGCCTCGCATTTTTTGGGGCTGCACTTTCCCATTAATCTGGAAATGTTATTTTATGACAGATATAATTTGTTCACAACGATTTAATGAAGCAATGTAATTAATTTGTAATTCTTCCGAAATTATTCGAGGAGGAAGAAAGTGACGATAATGAAAATATGAGTTTAAGGGAAGATTTACATGATGAAATGACAGTCGAAGAAATGATTGCCACAGAGCAAAAACAGAATTCAGTGGGGAAGGCATCCTACGGAGAGAAAGGTAGGCGACTGGGTTCTTGTGAGATTTTTTACAAAAAAGATGACTAAACATTTTGTAGGACAAATGACTAATATAAATGATGATAATTTCTCTGAAATTAAATTTTTAAAGTTAAAAGCGGCTGGAAATAGCACTGTGTTTAGTTATCCTTCAAGAGACGACATTAGCGAGATCCAAGACGACAACATTGCATTAATCCTTTCAAATACCTCTTCAGATCGTAGAGGTAATTTGATATTCCAAGTAACGTTTTCCGAATATAATATAAACTAAACTGTTAATTACTATACTTATTTTTTGTTAATTACTATACTAAGCGTACTTATACAAAAAAATATTTTCAAGTTCGCCAAAGACATGTTACCTTTTGCAGTTGCATAGTTACCTTTTGTATTATTAAGTAAATATTTTATAAGTTCGTTGATATTCAAGTTTTAATGATTATTCCTTGGTATGCAAGTTTTGCTTTTGTTTTTTTTTAAAGCTTATTAGCATAATAAAAGTTATCTTTCATGTTCCTTATTTAATTTAAAATAAAAACTTCATAATTTTGTTTAATAATCCATTGTTCCTTGAACGTTCTTCATTTTACATTGACAGGTTTCGTTAGGAAAAATGTAATAACTTCCCAATGAATAAGAGAAAATTAAAATAAAAAAATCGTTTTTAATCAGTAAAAAATACTCTATTGAATGCATTTGCCCCTTATTTTCTCAAACGGTTAAAAAAAAAATTAAGATAGGTGATGCTCTTGCCCCACTTTTATTGAGAAAGTGCGGCCCTAGAGCACAATAGTTTAAAGTGTTTTTTTTTTTTTTTTTTTTTTCAACTTTTTTACCTGCAATGATTTTAACAGTCTCATGTCTCGGGAAACACACTAAAACAGGTAACATACGAAATAAAAATTAAAAACTTTGTATCAAGTTTTGTAATGTCTAGGCCTTAATAAAGTCAAATTATACAATTTAAGGGCTGCACTTCCCCCAACTCACCTTAATTATAAAAAAAAAAAAAAAAAAAAAAACTCCGACTGCGTAAAAACTAGAAGGAAAAAAGATGTAAGCCCAGTAGTTTAGAATGTTATTAAGCACAGTAAACCCTCGTTTTATGCGGGTTTATTGTACGCGGTTTCGATTATACGCGGTTTAAGATTTAACAACTTTATTTTAATTTACGCGGATGAATTTCGGCTTCACGCGGATGCCGCAAGGCAAACAGATAAAATTTTCTCCTCTTTCAAAGTCCAAATTCCTAAAGATTGCAAATTACGCGTAATGAACTGCATTTTGTCGTGCTAACGGGAGTACTGTACACTACTGTGCAGTAATATTGTACAGTCTCTAACATTTTAATACTTCATTGTACACTTTTACCGAATCGTTCTATCAATGTAAGAAACTCCAATTTTTAATTTAAAAATACTATGGATTTCCTATCACAACATTTGTTTTCGCTATAACTAGTGAAGGAAACGAAAAAGAATAGAAGTAGTGTAATATTTTTTTTGTGCTCAATAGACTAACAGCATGCAGTAGAAGAAAGACAAAAGAAAGCAATAACAAAAGAACTTGCAAAATACTGAATTTAGAATGATATAGTTAGCAACATATGAACCACAAAAAATTATCTCTAACAATGTTACAAAGCCGTGAGAATCATGATTTTTTTAAATTTTGATGCAGGTGTAGCAAGGAGCTGAATTTGGCACATTTTGCACTCCTTCCTCTCGCATTCGTTACAAATTCTAAAATGCAAGGTTTGTAAATATTTTCCTAAATTTTTCAGGGTTTTCAAACATTTAAGAATGAAATGCATATTTAAAGGGCTTTTCATTTTCTTAAAAATGAGTAATGCAATTTTTCTAGAGTTGGGAGCCCCCCAAAAAACAGAGTCCCAAAGCCATAGCTTGCTTATCTTATAGGTAAATCCCGCCTTACTTATAGACCAATTTCTCATTAAATTACACATTAATTGTTTCTACTGTATGATCAGTTTTAGGCATTCATGTATGGTAACCTTCAGTACGTGCATACCCTACCATGACTCATTTTCGAACCTTCACATCTAGCTCTTTATGATTCTATTTAGGGATGCCAACGTACGCTAAAGAGCCATATGGCTTTAGATGCCTTACTGAGGGCTTTTTACCTCCATGCAACTGAAATAGAACGACTTTCTAATTCTTATGACAAATACGATTCCGCACGTATGTGAAGTAGAGCATCGCGTCAGGCAAAAAAATTTTTTAAGTCCACTCTCCTCTAACAGTACACGTAAACCGTCTGTAACAACGCGGTTAAAACCTCAGACACGCCATTTTGTTATGGCGTAAAAGATCTCGTGAGCTTATGTTTAATTCCCAGGTTCTAACAAAATCTATCCAAATACTGATCCACGAACTCTACTCCCTCTTATTGTTAGTAAGAATAGCTTTTGCCCTTTTACCAAAGTAACGTTCGCCTCCAATAATGTTTCTTAAATATTCCTGCTAATTAGCTTTTACCTGCATAGAGCATGATATAGAGATGTTATACGTGAATAGTCATCTATAATGGCCAAACAGTATCTCTTCCCATTACGACCTGTCTCTCTACAAGGTCCCCAGACATCAGCACAAGGCAGTTCAAGCGGGGAATGAGATCTAATTTTGTTAATGGACTCGAAAGTTACGCGTCTAAACTTTCTTAGCTTGCAACTGTCACAGTGAATATCATAATTTTTAAACATTGGTAATCCTAGAGCAAATTCAAAATCTCCGGTTTTAATTATACTCTCTGGTTTACATGGGCAACATTCTGTGCCACACTTCTAGGTTTTCTGTGATATTGCTTTCAGTCTCATCTTTTCTTTTCTCAATTTGTTGCTTGTCCAGTAAATGCAAGCGTGATTTAACTTTTATCGGGAAACGGCAACTGGAGCATACTTTTTATGTGACAAAAGTTACGTAAAACAATAAGTCTGTTATTTCTTAAGAGCTCTGTCGGGCCATCGCACGCGTCCCTGATATATGTATATATATACAGTTGCAACTAGACCAACCCACTTCAGGCAATTGATACCAAAATGACTCTGAGTTTTTCCTTCTTTTGCTTTAGTTTGAGCTTCCACTCAATTGTCAGTAGTTTTGTTCAGAACGGTGAAGATATTTCAGGGACACGATGTATATTCAAATACATCGTACATAGATAAATACGGTACGTTCCCGTCTCTCTTCGCTGAGTGGACGGGAAGAGCAGGGCTGCACTCGAAATGCAGCAAATTCCTTGTGGCGGGTTCTATGTTGTAAAAGTAAGAAAATATAATTGCATCACCAGGAAAGTTTCACAATGCATTTTTTGGGAAAATGTAAAACTGAACAAAAAGAAATACTGCAATTTGCAAGAAAAAGTTGGAAAAGTTAGTTTCAAGAAACGTTTTGGCTTATGCGCGAATTTAAAATGTAAAGGAATGAAAGTAATGTAAAAGATTTGAAGAAAATTTATTAAAAGGAAGTATTTGAATGGTATTGGAACAAAATTTAAAACATCATGTATTTGCAGAATAATTTTTGAAATTTCATTACAAAAAAAAAAAAATGTTTTTTTTCTTCTTTAGTTTGAAGCTTATGCATAAATCGATCTAGACATAATTTATTTTAAATAATTTTTGTAATACATAGGATGCATGTACAATTTTTTTTTTTTTGCCGCTAGAAGCCGGATATCTATGAAATAAGTTTGAAAAGTAACTTACATATACAAAGTGTCCCCGTTTAACCAGTAAGACCTTAATTTTCAAAACCGTTACTCCTAGATGCAAAAATGTTTATGTCTTCCAGTTTCAAAAAATGTGTTTAGAAAGGGAGTTCAGATATTTAAAGCTTGAAGACGAAAAAGAAAAAAAACAACCGAAATCTAACTTTTTGGTGGATTGTAGGGTCTCCGCTTTATTTTCCCTCCAAAAGGAGTTATTTAAGATGAGTTGGGGGAAGTGCAGCCCTTAAATTGTACAGTTCGACTTTATTAAGGCCTAGACATTACAAGACTTGATACAAATTTTTAAATTTTTATTTCGTATGTTACCTGTTTTAGTGTGTTTCCCAAGACATGAGCCTGTTAAAATCATTGCAGGTAAAAAAATGATAATTTTTTTTAAAAACTATTGTACTCTAGGGCCTCACTTTCTCAATAAAAGTGGGGCAAGAGCATCGCCTATCTGAATTTTTTTTAAAAACCGTTTGAGAAAATAAGGGGCAAGTGCAATCAATAGAGTACTTTTTCCTAATTAAAAACGATATTTTTATTTTTATTTTCACCTATTCATTAGGAAGTAATTACATTGCTCCTAACGAAACCTGTCAATGTAAAATGAAGAACGTTCAAAGAACAACGGATTATTAAACAAAATTATGAAGTTTTTATTTTAAATTAAATAAAGGAACATGAAAGATAACTTTAATTGTGCTAATAAGCATAAAAAAATAAAAACAAAACTTGCAAATCAAGGAATAATCTTCAAAACTTGAATAGCAAAGAACTTATAAAATATTAACTTAATAATACTAAAGGTAACTATACAACTGAAAAAAGGTAACATGTCTTTGGCGAACTTGAACATATTTTTTTGTATAAGTACACTTAGTATAGTAATTAACAATTTAATTTATATTATATTCTGAAAATATTATTTGGAATATCAAATTTCCTCTTCGATTTGAAGAGGGATTTGGAAGGATTGATACAATGTCGTCGTCTTGGATCTCGCTAACGTCAGTGCCTCAGATTGTCGGCAATCATGTGTTCTATTGCAACAGATATTGCAGGTGGTCGGCACATCGTTTTGGACTTCACTCCACGCCGACCTTTCAGATGATCCTGTAATGTTGCCCACGGTATTTTGAAATGCCGGCTCGCACCTTTACAGGTTAGGGTACCTGAACGTATCGCTTCTAAAGCAGTAGAAAGTTCCTCCCGACGGCGGGAGCCAGCTTTTGACGTTATTCTTTTGTAATTCTGCACCATTTTTAACTAAAAATATAAAAAAAATTGGAGCAATATAGACTAGTGACACTTATTGTTAGTTAGACAATGATGCAGGGTTTAAAAATTAATTACATTGCTTCATTAAATTGTTGCAAGCAAATTATGTCATAAAAGAACATTACCAGATTAATGGGAAAGTGCAGCCCCAAAAAATGCGAGGCTGCACTTGCCCCTTTTTTTCGGGCCGCACTTTCCCAGTCGTATAATTTTCTGGGGCAAGTGCAGCCCTAAAATTAATTGATTTGAAAGTAAAAAATAATAAATCTCAGCATCAAAAATACGAAAAGCAGACATGAAATAGTTGTACTTACGTTTTGGAAGCACGAAAAAGTGAGAACAACAACAGAAGAAACGATGATTTCTCGAACCATTACAACATGGCACTGTAGTGGGAATGAGAAAAGTTAGGAAACGACGGAGGGAATAGAGTTACCATTCAAGTAGCGCGATCTAACGAACGCAGTGCAAAGTAATAACGTTTACCAAGCTACCCAGATGACAGCAGCCTTGCAGATATTCCCGGTGTCTGATTATTAACCTAAGCCGCACTTGCCCCAAGACCGCACTTACCCCAACTGACCTTATATTACTGCGAATGTAAGAGATGTAAATCACAAAACGCTGCGTTTCTTATCTTGGTGTATTTGCTGCATTAATGTCAAATGTTTTTGTATTGGAATTATTTTTCAATGCTGATTATTTCCCTAAACATGTTTCGTATTTTTTCACCAATTTTATTTTTCGCTTCCAGCTTTGAATACCTTAACTCTGCACCTTATTTTGACCATTTTTGCAATTGGAAATATGCGTCTAGGATTAAAGGTTGCGAAAATAGTGGTCTTGCAGGTTAAACAGGGAAAAGCTGTACAATAGTTCATAAAAAAAAATGAACATTTGCTGTGTGTATTTCTACGTATGAAACTGCCCAAAAGCATGATGGCAACAGTTGGAAATGAAAAAAAAAAAAAAAAAGAAAAAAAAAATTAATTTGAATTTTGACATCTTGAATTCAAATTATGTTTTTCGAAATCACGAGTGTGTGTATGTAGGCGTGTATGTTTGTGTGTGGGGGTATGTGTGTTTGTGTGTAGGGGTTATGTGTAGACATGCGTGTTTGTGTCTTTGTGCTGGCACAAGTACGTATGTAGTTGTGTATATGAATGTGTGTGGGGGGGAGGGTATGTGTTTGTGTGTGTAGGCATATGTGTTTGTGTCTGTGTGCAGGCATGAATGTGTGGGTAGTTGTGTGTATGTGTTTTTGTGTGTGTATGCGTTTGTGTATGTGTGTGTATGTATGTGTACGTGTGTGTGTAGTTGTGTATGTACGCGCGTGTGTGTAGGACATGGATGCAACCTACAGACGGCTTTTGCTATAGGAGCAGCATCGTGAGGAGCCGGTCGACGGTGATGCTGCAGAAGGTGGCGGAGGGAAAATAAAATCAAAGGACATCAAAACAATCAAGTGAGAACAATAAGCAATCGTGATTGCTCTAAAAAGTATATAAGGCAGTACGAAAGAGTTTGAAGGGGAATTTTTACGCATGACATTGCCTTGTGCGCGTGGCCAAAACTGCCACTCGTACTTCTGCTCATATAACGTTCGATAATGGCCAGCAAAGGATAAAAAGATGCTCCTTTGGTGAGCTGGTAGCGGATAAGTGGTCAACGCTAAACGTGAGGTCCCGATATTGTTTAGACTAATAAAGGTACGCAAAGTGTCTTCTGCGGGAAAGTTCTTCTATGGCTGTATCGGAAATGGAGGCCCTATGCGCAAGTTGATTTGGGCCAGAGAGAAAATAGATGGTTGAGCTGTGTGACCCGTGAACATTATAGCTCGGTTTGGAATTTGGTGCTGCTGGCGAATTCTCAAAACGTTTCGTATATGCTAGAGATGTGAAACAAGGCGGTTTCTCTTATTGGTTACCTTTTTACGGAATTTGGATATTTAGCATGTCTTGCTTTCTTTCGAATGATCCCCCATGTGTGTTGTGGGAATTTTTAAGGATTTACGTAAGATCTTTTAATTTGTGCAATTCTATTTCTTTGTCGTGCTATTATAATGCTATTTTATTATGTGTGAAAGTCAGTTTACATGTTAAAATGTATTTTAATTTATAATAGGGATTATTTCATGATTTTAGTAATCTAACGGGAGGGTAGTTTTAAATTTTATAACAGTTATATTGTTACAATTTTAATTGTGTAATGAAGCTGCTTATTAACAATGCCACCTCGTAGAAATAAAGTTGTTTCTTTCTTTAAAGAATTGTCGTAAATGACTTGAACCTTGTTATTGATTCGGGAATTTTCTCGTGCTGTGCATTTGACGGTACACAGATATTAGAAATGTTTTGTTTTACTTAATGGTTTACTCAACAAGTTTGATTCTTAAGTGTCCAGCATAGCAAAGAATTAAAAACCAATACAACAGAGGAAAAATTATGGTTATTGCAATGCATGGTGTGATCTGTTTGGATGAGATATTTCAAAGCATTAGTTGATCACAACGAAACTAGATCCGCAAAGCAAATTTAATCGAAACCACAAACGTAGTCATATGTACATCACAATCGAGTAAATTTTACAGAACAAAATAACAATACAATAGCCGGAGTTGACCCTTAACTGGGCACAGAATCACTGCTGCTTCGAAAGATGTATCAAAAATTATGGGTTTGCTATTACGAATCGATTTTTTTTAATGAAAAGAAATAAGTTACAGTTAGCAACATTGTTGATAATAAATTAGAGAGCCCGAATAGTCTTTAAAGCAGCAAAAATCATTCTAGACCTATGTCTTACTGTCGAAAATAAATTTTGCAATAAAAAAAGTATCGAAAAACAAAGTCATTAACTTGAGAAACATTTATCATAAGTGTTTTAGAATCTTACTAAAAAATGTATCACAAGTACATGATCAGTTTTTTTATTGCTTTATCGCAGAAAAGGAAATATTTTTTTTTAAACACGTGGCGGGGGGGGGGAGAAATCATTATGTGCCTAGTTAAAGGTTAACTTCACAGAATGAAATAGTAGTAAGACAGCGCGAATCTCACAGAACGAAACAACAGTAAAATAACTTTGATTAATCTCACAGAACAAACAACAATACTATACAAACTTAAAAACGAAAAAATAAAAAATTGGTATATTTTTGAATTGGTTTAGCTAATCATTAAAAAACAAGCTTGAATATTTGTTACGATAAAATTTTTAACAGAACAAGTGTTTCGATTTTGGTCAATGTACCCGTGAACACAGTATTTGGAAAATTTTATACAATAAAATACTAAACTGATCGGAACTGGAATATCACGCAGCAGTACGTTTCCTTAAATTCAATGTTAAGTTCTCGAGTCATTTGTCTACAGCCCAGTCTTTCTGAGGTTCTTATGAAAAATTAGAGCGATATCTTTATGTGATGTCACATTGTAAAGACACTTCCGTTCTCGAGCATTCGAAATCAAAGCTTCCCAATCTTTGTTCTTAGACAATGATTGAGCGTGACAGCAAATAATCAGGCACTGACGTGCACGCGTGATTGCAACGTTCATACGTTTTCTACATGCAAGAAAACCTATGCTGCCACTTGAACTGTTAGCGCGAACACATGACAGAATAATAACGTCTTTTTCTCTTCCTTGAAATCCGTCAACAGTATTGATTTCAATTTTCCTGTAGTCAGGGTTATGAGACAGAGCCTCCTCATAAAGCCTCTGTTGAGCACGGTAAGGCGTAATAACCCCAATAGCTGACGCAGAGCTGATTTCCAAGAATTGAGCGCAAATGCTCACGATGCTCATTGCTTCATTTTGGTTCGTCTTTGAACTTCCACTCGACTCCTGACCATCCATCATATTGAGAACAACGAAGGGACGAAGGGGATATTTCATGTATTTAATGTCAGTATCTGGGGCCGTTTTTAGCAACCCGTTGTAAAAGTATTTTGATGGAAATGAACATATTTGAGAGTGCATGCGATATTGCTCGGTTAAAATTAACAAGGGATTACTATCGCACTTATTTTCGAAGTACATAACGAATCTTTCAAACGCAGAACGATCAAAGAAATTGTTCTTTGCCATTTCTGATTTCACAGTAGCAGGTAACTGCCGATGGTCCCCAACTAAGATCAATTTCTTCATGCCAAACATCAGGGGCTGTAGAACTTCTGGCTCGGTACATTGCGTAGCTTCATCGACAATACAGCATGAGAAAAAGTATTGTTCTTGATGTCTGAATACATGAGCTAAATCACCTCCCGTGCAGCTATCTAAAGTTGAGAGAATTATGTTTGCGTCAATAAGAATTTTATTTCTGTAACGATTAGCTGTGGCAGTATTCCAAGGATGTTCAATATCATATTGTGCTTTATAGAACTCGTATCTATTTTTGTGCTGTCTTGCTTCTTCAAGGTTTTTAGAGCGCATTTGTTTCCTCTCATTTTCAATATCGCGTTCCAATTTCCTTTTTTCTGCAGCAATATCAATCTCAAATTGTTTGTGAGCTTTATGATCAAGGGAATAGTTTAACATGTCTTTACTGATTAACTTTTTTTGGCCAATTCTGATAAAATTAATAAAAGTATTGGTATGCTTGAGCTCTTCATTCAACTTGAGCAACCTTTTGCCGATTTCATCAACAGCAGCGTTAGATGGTGCAGTTACCAAGACTTTTGATTTTTCTGTTTGGCTATGTACTAAATGTTCTAAAAGACCAATTAGAGTACGAGTCTTCCCCGTACCAGGAGGTCCTTGAAGCAATATAATTTTTGGTTCTGCACTATTTTGTAAAATTTCAGCACCGATACTCAGAATAAACCTCTTTTGAATATTACTATAATCTCTACTAGGCGTTTCAGCCAATATTTTAACGCTAAATGCTTTAGGAGTAGGCTTCAGTATTGCATTTAATAAAGGTGTGGAGGACAAACACGAAATGGCATTTACTAATTTCAATTTGCTTTTTAAATTACATAAGCCATTCCCTTTATTAAGTTTCTTCAATGATGGGAAAGGCTGTTGATCTCTCCGTTTTATTAAGGCTGTGAAAGTCCATAATCTGGCATTTTCAACCCATTCCTCGCCCATTTCTTTCCATTGATTGGGATCAAAACAGTTTGTTATAGTATGTTTCATTATATAAGCAAACATGGGTCGCTTTTCCTTTGCATAGCCCAGGTGCAAAATTACTAGATTACCTTCGTACGGTTCAAATGAGACGCTGTTATTTACAACACCCACACATTCTATCTGCGTCATATTGTGCTCTTGTTTGTTGCTACAATGTGTTACTTTGAAATAAAACTTATTTACATTGAAATTGCTTTTATATATTTCCTTTGATTCCTCATACATCATTTCCCAGATTTCCAACAATAACATCGGTTTAAATGCAGACATGTAAGATTCAATTGAATTGAATGAAAGTGGCAAATGATCCACGCCTTCTCTCACATCTGGTGGTGGCGATGGTACTGGCCGGTTCTTGAAGGACGAATATTCTCTTAACCACTTCACTTGTAAGTTCACGATTTTTTCTAGGACAGCATATCGTGTACCGTAAGAAGACGAAAAAAAGGAATTGGCTTTTTCCTTTCTTGGGAGAGTATTCATTGCATTTTCTGAAACAATTATTTTTTTAGCTGAGGAATTCATATCTGAAGATTGTTTATTTCTGTTTTGACGAGGGTCCCGCATGCTAACACAGCTCTGTGCATGGGAGTTCTGCAGACCGGGAGTTACTTTATTTTTTTCAACTAGGTTGGACATTGCATGATGTGTTTCTTGATTTCGCGTATTACTGCTGTGAGCGCTATGGGAACTTCGAGAAGAATTATAATCATTTAAATTTTTAGTATTAGCAATTTTAGGAAGTTTCTTCTTTGGCACTTGATTCGGGACATCTTGTGTTAAAAATGCCATTCTTGATCCAAAGTTTTCAGGCCGTCTCTTAACAGAAGTTTTTTTCTCTGTTATTTTTAATTTATTAATGTCTAAATACTTGTCATTTGGACGTGCTTTATCTTCAGCTGAACCATCAGTGTTTTTCTTTTTAGGAATTCGATAATTGTTAATTTTTTTATCACTAATTACAATGTTTACTGCATCTGAGCTGCTGGAAGGATGGCGCCCTTTCAGTTTACTGTTGAGCAGTTTTTCTTTTGGCTTATTATTAGACACATCGACATTTTTGTAAGTCCTTTTTTTTCTATATGGCACTGCACGCTTGTCTGTTACTTTATCTACTACTTCTCCTCTTCCGCATAACTTACGCGGTCGAGCCGACAAAGGTTTGGGTTCAGTTAGCAATGTTTTCCGTATCGACATCCTAGATTTGATTGCCTCTGGTAAATTAACGTTTGTTTGAGATTCACGAGTGCGTACAACATCAAGTGAATTCATATGTTGCTGCTGTTCAAGAAAAGTTGTCCCTGATTCACTTAAAGATTTATGAGAACCTTCAACGTCAGGCAAATTGCTATTTCGTTGCATTTTAGGAAAGTTTGCATGTGATTCCTTTAAAAATTTATGAACACCTTTAACGCGTGCAGGAATTGGAACTTTGTTACGTTTTTGAGGTACTTTGGATGCGTATACTATTCTTTCAGCTGTGTCATCCACACTAGAATCAGAATTATTATCATCTATGACCGAATGTCGAACAGACACTTGTGGATGTCTGTTCGACACGTCTGTACGATTCCTATTACAGTCATCATTTATATATGATTCAATACTTTCTATTGTTTCTGTACCAGTTGGGTGTTCCTCCTCCATGTTAGGCAAAGCTTCAACATCACTATCGAAAATAAGATCATCATCTGATTCTGAAGGAGGTTCTTGTTTGAAAGTCTGAGATGATGAGAAGTCAAGGAACGATTCTTCGTCAGATATTGTGATCACGTCGTCATCTTGAGAATAAAAGGAATCTTCTTTTATACGGGCATTTGGGTTCCGTGCTGCGAAATCATCAACCTCTTTCTTTATCGCGATTTTTTCCGTAGACAATAAAATAGGAAAAGACGTGGACTTGTCATTTCCATGAGAGGGCACAGGTTCATATGCTTCTGGACCATTGTCCTTAACAGGCAATGATCTTGCCCCTTGAAAAGAAGTCGAAGAAAATGCAGTATTTTGATACTTTTGATTACCTTCTTCTTTAATGCCATTTAAAGCAAGGTCCATCTGCCTGAAAATATTAGCAGTATTTTGTTGTCTAAATGCAGCAGAACTTGAAAATGATTCAGTGTTCTGCATCCCTGAACAAGATGGATTGGAAGTAAAAGTTTCTTCTGCATTATTTTCATCGTCAGATAATATTCTTGGTCTTTTAGAGGAAATTTTAGAGTCTATTATATTGCTAGCATCTTCACTATCTGATGATGATGACAAGATTACTTGCTTTTTTGCTGGAAATGTACGAATTTTCTTTTTGTATGATATTCTATTTCTAGTATTATTAAAACAATTGTTGACAAGACGTTTTTCCTCGGGCGAACATATAAAATGCTTAGAATCAACTTTGATAGCGAAAACCCGACAAGGTTTAAGAAGAGGCATGCTTTGCTTTTTGCAAACGTTACTATTTGTTTTTTTTCTTGCAAAATTAGGCAAACATTTTGAAATAATGAAATTTTTAGGGATGGCATTCTCAGTTTCTTCGTTATCAACAGTAGCATTGGACTTTTCACATGTCAACTCCTCTTCTTTAATAATTCCCGAACGCCGTAATAAGTTCGGAAAACTTTCATGAGAAACGGATTTATTTTCTTGAGGAAAACTCATTTCTTCACTACTCTTATTGTTTTCAACTTCTTCAAACTTTCCAGTATCAATCCTATTGGTTTGTATTCCCTGATCAACAAACTGTGTTATATTTGACTTTACAGTACTAGGGGAAACGTCCTCATCATCATCGGATATTATAATAACTTCCCTCTTCACTTCCTTCCTAGGATTACGCTCACAGAGAAAGGCCACAAACCCTTCGGGACTCATAGAGATGTCTGACACACCCAACCCAATCATATCTCCAGGATTTAACTCATACAGCAAACTTTTATCTATTCTTATGCCGTTTACATACAAGCCATACGTACTGTCTAAGTCTTTAATACATAATGATCCTCTACTAGTTTTCTGAAACGATGCGTGCTTTCTTGATACCATGCCATGTTCTCTTAGCTTCAAAATACTAGCTCTTCCTATAATAAATTCAGGATCTTCGATATCGATGATAATGGGATCATCAATATCCTGAGCAACAACTTGTCTTAAGAAATACGTCATAGGTCACTTGAATGAAATACCATATAGATTGACTGAAAAGTTAATCCACAAAACAAATGATGAGCCGATAAACCTGAAAAAACAAAAATTAAAACATTTTTTTATTGATTGTAGGATGGTATAGTTAAAAAAAGTTTTTAAAAGATTAGGCATTAAAAGAAGTTTAAATTGGTTTCTAATACGTTTACACAATAACGTAATTTTTCATCCTCACATTTGTTGATTCAGCACCCCGAAAGAATTTTCAGCGCAGCGACAACTTTTCTTCGGGTTCCCTTTTGTCACAAGTCTTTACGTACATACACAAACATACATACAGAAATATTTAGACAGGGGAGAAATCATAAAGTTTCAGTATCGGAAAGCCAATTAAATCGCGCTTCATTTAATGTGAAAGGGAATTTATTTTCCAGAAAAGCAGTACCGGAACGTCGTTCCGAAATCAACTCAACCCTAATTAGACACGCAAAAAGCCCAGTTTTTGAGTTACGGGAATTTAAGGGAATAAACCCAGTACTTAGGGGGACATTGGGATACAAAAACAACTATAACATGTGTGACTTAGCTATTGAACTATTAACTATATTAATTACTTTTTTACACGGATATGTGAATAAAAGTAAAAAATATTTTTTTTAAATATTTTTGGCTTAAATTATGTAAGGGGAATTAAAGTTCATTATTCTTTTCGCAAATTATAGATGTATCGAAAACCAATCACATATAAGTTAAAAAATCTGTGAAATAAAAAAATTTGATTTTACCAAAATCTGTATTAATGACCCAAAATATGCTGACAAAGTGCAGAAATTTAAAAATCTGTTTTTTTTTCTTAACTAAAAATGTTCTCGTTCCCAGCAGGGTTTTCAATTATAATAATAGGCAGTAATTTAAGACTGATTTGTACGATTATGAAAATTGTAGGATTTAAAAGGAAAACATTTTAAATTACTTATATTTCATTACATAAGCGTTCAGCAAGTGAGGGCTTAAATATTGTTTCACGATAGAACAGAAATTACAAAATATTAGCTGTTTTAACTATCAATAATTTTATTATAAAGTAATACCTTTAAATTACTTATTTTAACCACATAAAATTTAATAATATAAAGAATGAAAAAAAAAAGAGAATAGTTTACTAAGTAAGTTACAAAGTAATTTACACTGACACATATTTAAAAACATGTTCTAATTTAAGTTCCAATGATTGAATGAAATGTGCAGTTTTTGTATTCTCTAAGAGATGGCGTCACCACTTTTTTGTTTAAAACAGTTGCTCAATTGTGCATTATAATTTGTCTTATAAAAGATTGAGTTTCTTGGAAATAACACAGATATTTTCGTTAGCAACAATGAATATTCAGTTAGAGATCTTATTCTTAGACATAAATTCGTATTCAGCGAAACGTTTAGGCTAGAAATATACTGTTTAAGATTCCATAAAAGTACAATGGCGTCGTAACTTTGGTTGACATCAGAACAACCAATCAGAGGGCTAGAAATGTTCCTTGGTCCGAACAGGAGTAAAGATAGCTTATATGCCTCCCGACACAAGTTTCACGCAGACTTTCGGCATGTACAACTCTTTCGTAACAATGCGTTGCACCGTTGTCTTCGATAAGTCCAGGGCTTCTACTACTGGGTAGAGACTCAAACACCAGTCCGTGTTCAAAAATTCAAACACTCGTTGCGCATTCACGACAGTACAGGCCGACGACGGGCGTCCAGACTGGGGTTCGTCAGTCGCAACTTCCCGGCCTTAGGAAAGGCCTCATGCCACATTTCTACTTGCGAAGAGGACAGACAATCAGTCCCAAACGCCTATTGAAGCATTGCGATCGTTTGGAAAGGAAACCGGAAGTAGAATTTGATCGTTTTGCGTTGCTCTGGCGAACTTTCCAAATCTCCGTGTCATGAACCATCGTATAGGGCAAAAGCGCCCATGTGGGGGGGAGGGGCAAGTGGGGGCTCAAGCCCCCCTTTGAAATTAGAACTTCCTTGCTTTTAGTACTTTTTTCTCCGCAAAAATGTAAAAACATTTCTTCTCCAGCAATTAATAAATACGTTATTAAAATTGTCAAATTTTAATAACTCTAATCTGTACTGACATCGGTTTCTACGGGGGCAAAATCCTTCTAAACCATGGGGAAAATATCCGAGCCCCTCTTAAAGTTTTGCACATGAGCACCCTTGTACAGGGGTTACTGTTAAGGCGGACGGTACCACTCCGAAAGCTGGTAGGCAACTGACCTGTAACTTGCGCTATAAAGTCAACTCGAAACCACCGTCGTTGTCAAGCGGAGCGAGCTGCAGGGTACGCACGCATCAGTATAACGCAGTGACATGCGATCCGCATGCGAACCAAGCAGAGCTTGGACACTCCAAAAATACATTATTTTTGATTTGTATGCAACTGTTGGCAAGAAGTATTAAAAAAAAGCTTATTTTGGCTGTCACTGAAAATAAGTTTAAAAAATTTTTTTTTTTGAATACTCGCTTGGCGATTTCTACGGAGTACGTATCCCCGGGCAAAGGAAAAAGAAAACTACACTGCAAAAAGTCTAACCTATGCACGAGATAATTTGAACGGGGATTTTCATGACAACACTGTGTCGCTCTTATCCAATGATAAGAGAAGGCAGTTGGCGCTTTTTTAGATTCGTAACCACGCAGCCAGTTCCAAACATGGAAAGATTTCAGAGTTGCCAGATTGGCTCTTTTTGAAATTTTCTGGCTTGAAAAAAAAAGTTTGACTTCTTGGCTTTTTTGAATTTCGACAGGACAAAAACGCTTTCCAATCTTGGCCTAAATTCAATTCAATATGATATGTTAAATGCTCTGAAAGAGAGAAACGCGTTTTTCGATTCTGTAGCAGAAGATTTTGCTGCTACTGAACAAAGAAGGGAATTCATTAATAAATGAACTGTTAAATTAAATGCAGTTTTTGCTTCTAAAAACTTGGTGGTATTTTAGTAGTACTTTTTAATGCTGCATATTTTTAACCTCAGTTTCAGTTATTATTTGTTTCCTTAACGTGTTGCTAACGTGCATTTCTAGTGTATTTTTGTAATTAATTAATGTTATGTATTACATATTTGTAATAAATAAAAAAAGTTCGATACATGGCAGTTTCTAGAATTAACAGACTTTACTCAGAAAACACAGATGTACTACAAACAAATATCACAAAATATAAGTAATAATATGAAGACAATTGGTTATCTTATAGTTGCTTGGGCATTCTTTTTCCACGGCACGTGCCTCTAACGTGAGGCTCATAACTTTTGGATCCTACCTTGTAGATTGGTAGTGTTTATAAAGGTATTAAACATTAAATCAATCAGTAAATTATTTCATTGCAAACCAATAAAAAATAAAATAAAAACTAACAACGTCAAAAGCAAACTGCAGATTACTGCAGACACGTATTTCGGCGTTATAAGGATCGCCTTTTTCAACGCAAGAGAAATGAGCTAAAGGATAAAAAGATATCCAAGAATATGTCAACCGCATTACAAAACAAGTTAAAAATAAACAAAGCTGGAGAGATAAAAATGAATGGAAAAGTAAAAATATGCAAAAGAGAAAAAACATGAATGGGAAAAGGACAATATTATAGATACGGGACCCAGATAGTGGAAAACTACGGCTCAGCAAAATATGGAAAGATTCCCAATAGGAATTGAGGCATTTTTGGATAATTTGATAAGAGTTACAATCGAAAGAGTGATTCGAATCCCAACAATGTTGGACGATACTAGACTTATTTAATTGCTGTTTTTTTTTCACAGAACTTTGATGCTCTTTCATGCGAAATTTTAAAGCACTCCGAGTCTGCCCAATATAAACAAGTTTGCAACTGGAATTCATTTTATAAATTCTATAACAATTAAGAGGATGAATAGGATCTGTAAGAGAAGAGAATGAAAATTTATTAATAGGAGAGAACACCACCTGGAATTGGAAACGTTTTAGAATCTTAGCAACCGGATAGCTCACAGATGGGAAGAATGACAAATCAACCAAACTCTTTCTGATGAAGATTCGGTTAAGAACGTTAGTTTGGGATTTATTTGAAATAGAATGAATCAAAGGTGGCGGATAGTCTCAATCAATTGCCAGAGCTTTAAAGAACTAAGTTTCGCTTTAAGAATTTCTGATGAAGAACATATATTTATACCACAATAAACAAAAGTATTGAAAGCAGAATATTTTTGATAAGGAGGATGAGGCTATTGTCAATGAGGAGGTAAAGAAACAGCAAAAGATTAACATATTGAACGGTAGTATCAAAACCAATTTCAGTATGAAAAACGAGAACATAACGAAAGGGAATGTAATTATCTCGATTTTTCTCACAAGAAAATTGAATAAGAGGATCAATGGAATGTTTCGTTCCTAACTTAGGATGATTTGCTGAAAAAAATATGAACGAAGCATGGTTACACTGGATTTTACTTTTGGTTTTTGCGCCAACTTCAAGAATTACGTTAAAAAGTATCATCGATGGTGTTTAAAGAATAAAATTATTTTTCACTTTTTAGAGCAATTTTAAGGTCGATTCTATTTTTTTTTCAAATTTTTTTTAATTTCAATTACGATTACTTTTGCCTAGAGCAGGAAACAGTGCTGAATGAATTTCTTACGCCCACTAACAGTTTCGAACTTTAGATGTTAGGCCATTTGATTGTAAATTTGAAATCACAGGGGTAGGTAACACGTTCATACTTTCTTTTCCAAAAAAAAAGAAAGTGGATAAACAAGATTACAGGAAAGATTCCCGATAAAACTGATATTTTAACGGAAAAAGACGGAAAAGGGAGTAAATTTTGAAAAAATGATATTTAGAGAAAAGGGAGATCAGTTAGGAGCCCTGAAATTATGCATAAATATTGAAGAACTTTTAAATATATACAACTTTAGAGACAGTACACATCTAATATACAAAACAATTAAAACTCTATTTACAATATTATCTCTTAAAAACAATCAGCATACATTATTAAAATTATTATGCGACACTGGCTCTGGCACAGTCAACAGAGAGAACTTATGTTGATTAAGATTTCTAATCAATTAACAAATATCTATATTTTTCGTCCCAGGAATCTCAATACTATTTGAAAAAATTTTGGTAACTGTGTAAGTAAAATTTACAACGGGGCTAAAAATCTCGGAGTATGGCTAGAGATTTGTCTGTCGCCCATTGCAACGAGACTTGCTTTAAACCTAAAGGTTTTGTTATTCTTAATGTTAAGTTATAAAGTACACTGACACCTGCTATGGATTAATTTCGAATGGGGAAGGGCGGCTTCCGAATATTTAAAACCCGACATACTTGAATATTATCCGTCAAGACAGGTTCCCATTTATATACAGTCGACTCCCGCTACAACGCGATTCGACTTACGCAAAATGGCTATAACTCGAGTTTTTCCCGAGTAACGAATTTTAGGAACGACGCGAATTCCTCGTCCGCAATACGATTTTTTTGGAAGGAAGTATCGGTTTCGTTATTGGGTCCTAAATATCGATTTCGTGAATATATTTTATCTACATAGCCTCACTGACAGCGGAAGTTTCCTTCATCATGCTAGTCCACGCATCGCTTTATTAGTGCATCAAGTAACCACTCGACGTCTTTCTTTCTTTCTTCTTTCTAAATGCTAAAGTTTATGAAATAAAATGGCACTTTAGTGCACTGTTTCATCTAAAGTTTGTAAAAATGGGAAGAAAAAGAAAGTTTCTGGCAACAAAAAGAAAAAAAGTTTAAGATATTCGATACGCTTTAACCCTTAAAGCGGCTGTGACGTAAAATTCCTTCACCCAGCGATGTATCGAAGAGCGGCCGTGTCGGAAAATTTCGCCATGAAAATTCTGCTTCGAGAACGGCTGCGGCGTAAAATTCTGCCACCTGAAAGCTACTCTAAAAACGGCAGCGACGTAAAATTCTGACTGTGCTTTCCCCTGTCCCAAATTTCGTGAGGGACAGCCGCTGACCAAGGGGGTGTTTCTCTTTCTATTCACTGAAGGGGTGTTGAGAGCTGACACTGCGGGGTGCTGACTCTCTTTTTCAGTCAGTGATATTTGAAATCGACGGACAATAGTTTTGTGTTCACAAATGTTCGATTTAACTGTTTTTATTACCACAATTATTTTCTACTCGTTGTTACTTTATACATAGTTTCGAAGTTTGCTATTATTTTATTAAATTATTGTTTCTGTTGTTTAACGTACCATCGTCGAACATATCTGGATCAAAAGGGGGCTGATATGGTTTGGGAGGGGGAGGGGCTGATCTTCATTTCCCCCTTCTTAGTTTAGCTTATGCACCAGATTACGGCGAACTATGAATATGTTTCTCGAAAAACTATGTAAATTAATTAATGAACTAAAAAATGTTTTTTTTTTCCACTGGAATTTTTATACAAAAAGTACACCATCTTTAAGCATCGAATTTCTTCGTTACATTTCGTTTCATTCAAACTGAAACAAAGCTGATTGCTGTTGAAATAAATAAACCGTTTCGCATGTACAATGACGATCGTTACTGTTGAAATTTCCAAATGGGCTTAATCTTTTATTTAACGATTCTGGTAAATAAACAGAAACGTATTTAAAAATATTTTAGAATTTAAAATAGTAAAAATATTTTCTGTAAAATATTCCTGCTACAGATTTGTTGCCGATGTGTTTACAGTTCTTTTAATACAATGGATTAATTTCCCATGTCATTGAGAAAAGAATAAAATACTTTGAAATTTGATTTGTGTTCTGGACCGCTGGCCTTCGAGGCTAGAACCTTGGTCAGCCACTACATTTTCTGCAACAATTTTGCCGAGTTTTCAGTTTAGTTGGGGGGGGGGGGGACTGATGTTCAGGGGGCCCAGTTCTAATTTTCATCATACTCAGACCGCTTGGGTGTTATCTATGAATAAAAGCGACAGTTGGGGCAACGGCTAGTAAAAACTGGCCACATAAAAAAAAAATGCTATATCAAGGCGTACATAACGGTAACTTTGATTCACAAAGTTATTTTTACTCATATTACCGATCACGGATTATTATTTAGTTTGTATATATCCAGACTTTTCCCAGACTTTCAGTTAAATATTAAAGTCAAATATTATGTTAAATTTAACCTTGTCTCATTACAAAAATATGGATATATATGTGACTAAATCCAAGAACAGAAATATAGTTGAATCTCCATAGTTCAAGATGAATGGGACTGATTCTATCTCGAAATATCTAAAACACGAATTATTAAAGTCAGAACTTCATTAAATAAGATAAAAAGCTGTAAAAAAAATTTAATATCCATGTGAACTATTATAATTTTTTTTTGCATGAAAAATGCATTAAAATATTCTAACATTTAATATTACTGATAGTCGATTACATTGTGTAAAGAAAAATCCAGGGCTCCATGAAAAAAGTAAACATTAATAAGGGTTCCACCTCTACTCATCAAAAAAAAAAAAAAAAAAAAAATCAAGCAACGCTGTCTTAGAATGAAGATATGACTTAATGAATGCCCACAGAAATGGTTGCCACTTGTTACTATTTTTTATTAAAAATTACATTTATAAAAAATTAGGAGGTACGAGTTCTCATGTAAATGTTTCAATTCATGTAAATGTTACACAGGGGCCCAGATATGCTTTTTCTAGTATTCGCTTTCAATTTTTGTCTTCTTCTCTTTTTCTTTTTTCCTATATAATCGAAAAAGGAGCTTCAATGAATGATTATTTATCAAAGCTAAATGCTTATTTATTATAATATGAATTATTTTGCGATGCAGGTCATCTATGTGCAAGATTTATTCAAGATTCATTGTATTTCATCATATATAAATTTCAATATTTTTATCGTGAGGAGGGGAGTCATTTTTCATTTTTGTTCTGGGGGACAAAACCACTTGAGTCGGCCCTGCTCCAAAATACGTGAACCTTTCATTGGAAATTTTTGCTTTACTAGTATGGATACCTTTAATTGCACAATCTTAATTGTTTTTCATATTCAACATTTAACAATTAAAAAAAAAATAGAGATAGGATTCTCAAAGTGGGTTGCTGTGGTACCCTATGGTGCCGCAGCGAGAGGTTTTAGTGGTGTGAAAATGGTGGTATCAAAATGGTGGCCTGATATTGAAATGTTAAAAGCTTGGTTGATAGTCCAGTCTCAGCTTCGCGCCATTTCCTACCCCAAGGACACCTTGCGGGGTATACCTGACCCTGACACTTGCACCCCATAACGCCGTAGCAAACGAGCTAGAGTACTCCATTGTTTCGTTTGCAAGACGAAACGAGAAAGGGGAAGTCCTCGGTATTGTCCTTCCACATGAATGCAGATCCCTTGAGCATCAGAAGGGGGAAATCTTATTTTCAAGTTCTTTTCATAAAGAACAGCGATTCAGCTGACTGATAAGAACATGTGCATTCAATAAAGTCAAACAACAAACTAAGATATGCTTTGGAGAGTTAGCAAAACTCATCCTTACATTACTGGAATTATAATATTTGTAGAACTTTGCTTTTCATAAAGAAAGAGTCATTGTTTTCACTTGAAAACCAATTTTTAAATAAGTACTGAAACATCACATTCTTAGACATATATTTTTGAACCTTATGTTACTATAGGAATTGCGATGCTGAACAAATAGGTGTAACAAATGAAAAACAGAACGGAATAAAGTTAAGCTAATGACTTGGTAGAATATAATTAATGTTATTGGAGTGTATTAATTTTAAATGATATTCTTCAGTAAAACAGAAAGAGCGAAGAGTGGTGCGAAAAAATCAAAACAATTATTTTCGAGTGAATGTAGCACGGAGAAGTTGCGATTGGTGAACGCAACGGCTTAAAAAATAAGTTATTTTGAAATTGCATGCTTTTGACAGCCGAACGAGCCTTAAAAATTCGAAAACGCGGAGAGTTTTGCCGGTTTTTTGGAATTTTTTTCAAAATTTTGCATCTTTTTTTTTTTCTTTAAGTGCTATAAACCCTGAAACGTTGCAATTGGTGAACACTTAATTTTTGTAAAAAGATAATGAAATTGAATATTATAATCCAATCCACGACTAAACAGAAAATTCCAAAATGGAAGAATTCCACCATTTCTTCATAATTAAAAAAAAAAACCCCTTCATTTTTATTTTTAAAATACTATAAGACCAGAGAGTTCCAATTATTGATGAAGAATTGAAGCGGAAAAGAAAATTGAAATCTGATATCAAAGCCGGTAACGTTCCTGAAAATTTGAAAAATATGCAAAATTTCATCTTTTCTTTGGAATTTTTAACGAACACTAAATGGAATTACCAAAAACCACAATAATTTGCGCATTTACTTTTTTTCAAAATTTAAAAACAAAAAGAAAAACTATCATTTGACAATAATGTTACTTGTTTTCTATCTTAGGATTTCAATCAATTATTTTTTCAATACAGTTTTAAAATGTTATGAAACAGTGAGAAACAAACGTATGTAAGATCCAAAATTTTAAAATTTGGCGATAATCAGTAGAAATGGTAGGAGAACCTCTTTTCTGTTTTGGGGCAAGAGATAGAACTCGAAGTTCTGGCTAGTGCTGCTAAACAGCATAGTTTAGAAAAAAATCAATTAAAAGTCTATCTAGAATCTAAAATTTAAACGTGTTTTACTCGAAACTTTAAAAGTCAACTTACATCCCTTCTTACAGCTTCTTGCTGAATCATATTTTGCAACTACAAATCTAAATAAATTTACGCTGTACGATGAATATTCACGTTTATATAGTCATGTAAATTATGGAATACAAGAAATGAAAGCATTTTTGACTTTGTTGTTACGTGGTTTTAACAGTGCACGCAGTGAGATGACTGCTATAAATAGGTTTACAGACAAGAAAAACGAATCGAGGGGATAGAGGCTTAGATCATTGAGATGGTCGAAAAATAATGGGGGGTGGCCGCCGGACACCATTGCGGACCCCATTGCGTTCGCCACGATACTGCCACTGATGAACATTTACGTAAATGTATGACTATATGTGTAATTTCTTTTTTATTAAATTAAAAATTCTTTACTATTGCAAGTTAGTCCTAAAGTAGAAGATGGAGAACTTGTCAACACATAACAACCGCCGCTCATGTGAGCTGTTCCGGTATCTTTTTTAAAACATGAATGTTAGGTTATTATTAATTTTCGAGAAAACAATATTATAATTTATTATTATTTTTTGTACTGTCGATTCAGAAAGTATAGTTAAGTATTTCTTTATTTCTTGTTACTACATAATTAGTCAAGAATTTTGTGCTATAGACAGGTACAGGGAGGCCAGATTACCCCATAAAAGTCAGAAAACTTGAGCTTCTCCTCAGAATTTTTAGGGAGCCAGAAAATAAATAAAAAACTGTGATTAACAATTAGAGTTTCTGCTTTTAAAAGCATTTTTAAAGAGATTGCTAACGTTGCCGCATGCTAAATAAAAATGTTTGGAAGAAATAAATAATAATAAAAGGTGAGGATACATTTAATAAAATGTGATCACAAGTTATGTTTTCTGGCATAGGATTTGGTTCAACTCTGTTATAATGCTCATTTATGTCATTCATTTTTTTTTTGTGAAGTGTTAAATTTGATTTAAACGTTTTACTACGTTATTCGTCGAGCATTGCAGTACAACATGTGTAATGTACGAAATTTCAATTCGCTGGGAATGTGGAATAAACTTTATTGAATTCTACTGGATCACTTTTGTAAATATTACTAGTAGCACAAAAAAGTTTTGCATCAATGTGCATAGAATTTTCGAAAAATTTCCAAAAGCTAAAAGTGAGGGCCTTGAAATGAGACCGAGTTTTCCCTAATTTTAAAGGCTAATCTAGTCCTGACTACAGGAAATAAAAAGGCACGAAACATTTTAACTAAACACGAAACATTAACAAAAAATCCAGTTTAAAATCATTTAAAAACATTAATAACCTGTGTGAAACCTAATAGCAATGTATAATAAAAATAATCTTAACACAATAAAATATTTCTTGGGCTGTGCAGTCCTATAGGTTCTTTTTCTTTTGTCTCCAGCGATTGGAACAAACTACGAAACTTTCAAATTTAACAGTGAGCATTGTTATGTAATTCATATTTTTTTTTTTTTTTTTGTATTTGACACATTACAGTATAATTTAAACTAACAAAGTACTAGTCGGAGGAGTGGAGTCGGAAGGAAAATGTTCGACTCCGACTCCTGGATTTTGAATCGTCCAACTTCGACGCCGGGTTTTTATTTATTTATTTATTTTCAATTCCCTCCCTTCCCTCAAGGGAAAGGATTATATATTTTATCGGATCTTTTTCGGATTCACCGCGCCAACACTTATTTGAATTTACCGAACACCCTCAAGTTTCCTCTCAAGCTATGGGCGCCGGCTTGTTCAAGGAATACATTCCTTTTACTAGTTATTATTTTTATTTGAAAGGGATTACTTTAGGCAACAAATCCGTTTGATGACAGTTGCTATGAGTTAAAGAGAGTACAAAAACAAGCAAACAAGGGGACGGCGTAAATAGCTATTACAGAAAGTATGATAAACAATCAAGTCTGCTGGTTGCCAAAGACAGTTATTTGTTATTAGTAGGCCTATATACTTGTAATCGAACTAATTTGTGGTACATTATTTAAAAAATGCAAGGAAAGTCGGTAAATATTATTGAAAAAAAGAAGCCCGGAGTCAGAGTAGGCCTGTTTCGAATGACTCCGACTCCGAATCCTTTACCCCAAAATAAGCCCGACTCCGACTCCACCGTCCTGGTATAGGTCACAAACTCTTCAATGTAATTCTTTGAAATATGATGATTGTCCTCTCTTTTTTTTAAAATCTTGTTCGTATGTGCCCCAGGCTTGACGATATTCGGCCACAATCGGAGCACATTTGAACAATTGAAGCCTTTTCTTTTTCTTTCTTTTTTTTTTTTCAAACACCATAAAGTGAATAGATTTTCTTTCAAAATCTCATAAAGATCATGACTCAAAGAAAATACTTCTATCATTAGAACACTTTTGCCCTGAGAAATTCATAACGTTCTTTGAAAAAAAAAAAAAAAAAGAAACGAGGAAAAAATTCCCCATAGGTACCTCTTTCACCTATACTCATATGATATTGATTTTTAGTAAGACTGAACTAAACAATTGCTAAGCGAACAATTGAATAGGAATAAACATTTGTAGCGTAGTAGGTACTGAACAAATTAAAATTTTGCATGTGCCCAAACATAAACTATGACTTTTTGAAAAGGAATTTTAATATGTAATTTCTGCAGCAAAAGTTGAAGACCGTATTGCGAAATAATATTCCTGAAGTAAGAAGAAAAATTTAGTTCCTACTGCTACAAAATGAAGCAGGCAGCTCTAAATTGAGAACATTCCTTGTTCAGCAAACCACAACAAAACGGAAAAATCCAGATAACGTGTATTTGAATAGCTAAAAGGATTCAAATCTCCAAGGAACAGGGCGAGACCAGTGCATTGAACTGTCAATTTGGGTTCCACCTTGATGAGAAAGAAGGGGGGGTTGACAACAAGGTAGCTGGCATTTTTGGAGCACGTGCGTGTGGATGCGATGTGTCCAAATAGAGCAAATTCTTTACAGTGGGTCAGACACTTTTGACTAGTTTAGTGGGAAAGGGGCGTTCCACTTTAAGGGTTAACAACTAAAAAGTAAGCCGACGGTAGCACGACAATAAGTATAAGTGATGTACGTTCCATGTAGTTTTATTTTATGTCTTTCCTGCCATTGATCATTTATTTTGTGCATCTCAAAAGTTTTTTTATGTTCGATGAAGCAGCTTTTTTATTTTTTAAGTACAGTAAAAGTACAGTTCTTAATTATAGGAAACTGTAATGTATAGTTGAGAAATGCTGTAAAGCAGTTTCAGGGGTATTTATAAGTGTCTAAAAGAATTTGGTATGTTTCAAAAAACTTTATATACATATCCTTTTCTACAACGCGAAATTTCAACTTACGCGAGGAGTCTTGGAACGCATCCGTCGCGTAAGTCGGGACTCGACTGTACAACCATTATTCCTTTGGTGCTTTCACATCGATCTGGGAATTCCGATATAGACTACGAAGCCAAAGAAACCTTTAAATGCATCCCGAAAAGTTTTCTCTCGCAGAACCTCGCGAAAGGTCGGCCCCTATTTCTTAAACTTTCTGCTTCATTTGGTTTGTAATTGAAACAAGGCGGCCTCAATCTAGAATAGCTTCCCTAATCTGGAATCTCGGAGCACTGCATGAACACCATTAACAGCTTATATTGTACCTTTCTGCTAAGCTATTTTTCTCTCGGTGTCCGTGGGCAAATTTAAACCTGTGAGTTTGGGACTATTTACAAAACTCTCATTTGTGAATTTAGTTCAATTATCAAACCATACCGCCAAAATCTTTTTCACAAGGAACCTTTTACACCAAATCAGAAAACGAATAAAATAATAGCATGTCTAGACTCAGGAAAATAAACATTTCAACGCCCGAGGAAAGTTATCAATCGCATTAAAAACCTAAAATGTACAAAAATGTAAGTCTCGCTTCTATCGTAAAAAGTTCTAAGAAATCTAAATTGTTTCCCATTAAGTTTCCATGCAATGTTTACTGTCACTTTAACAATAGACATCTTCAATTTTTTAAAAATAAATAAAGTGACTTGGCATTTGCATGAAAGTATATACGTAAGAATTTTTTTAAGGGAATTTTCTTTATAAACAGCAAGGCCTTCTATGTCACTGTGAATCAGGTGTGCCTGAAAATATTGGCAAAAAAGCTATTTATCAGCAACGAATGTTAAATTTTGGAAAAATATATAAGTATGTATGTACTTCAGAAAAAAGAAAGATTTATAAAAGGAAGGAGAGACTGAAAATAAAAGTTCGTGAAGTGAGGATCCAAAAATCACCTAACGCAAAACCTAGGGTTGTACATTATAATCGGTTAGCTCCATATTATGGCTATAGTTCATGAGTATTATGTAAACAACCTTGGTTGATAATATAAAAGTTGTAGATAATTTTTGCTTTAAATGTTTAGTAATATTTATTGTTATGATTGTGTTTTCGGTGTCTGATTAGTTATTATTTAATGTGTGTATTTGTAAACTTGTGATATAATTCTTTAAGACCGGGCCGGGGGGGGAGGGAATTTTGCCACAGTTAAGTCCTGATTTTTTCGACTTAGCTATTTTAGAAATGGAACCGTCCACGCTGAAGACCCCTCGACCGTTCCTCTTCCGTTTTTCTGTTTGCTAATAGCAATAGGCGTGGTTAGCCGTCACCTTAATCACTCACGCTTCGGGCGCGCGGACTTCTTCACTATTGCTCTAATGGTTTATTTGATGGCATTCCAACTTATGTCGAGATGCATAACAGTCATCTCGTTATTTTCTTATTATTTTTCGAGTACGTAAAATAAAAAAAAATATTAATCATAAATAAGAACATTCCACTTCAAGCACAAGCTCAAGATTTATTATGCAATAATTTAAATTTTCGGATTTCAATCAATTCCATTTGCACAAACTGATGAGAATAATTACTGAAAGAATGTTTTTGAAAATATTTTCAAAAATTTGGAAGGAATTGCACCCCTATCTCCTCTTTTCCACTTCCGAGTATACAGTGAAACCTGTGTAAGTTGACCACTCGCGGTGTAGTACTTTGGCGGTCAACTTAGACGTGTGGTCAACTTATAAAAGGGCGGTAATGATTTTTTTTTATTTTTTGTTATTTCTTACAGCATGTTTTTTTTTTTTTTTTGACGAATTCCCCTTTCTCGTTCTGTTTAACTCACTTTCAATGTTTAATATCATAAAACACTAATTAAAAATACTATTCAAATATTTGTCATTTTTTTCCTTGTTTTCAACCGTATTAGACACTAATTCTAGAAATTCCATATGTACCCAGCTAATTTTCTCTGGCTTTCTCCCTCCTCAATTAATTTTTATATTTCATACTTTTTATTAATCTCAAGTTCAGTTACCTTTCTTTTTGAAGCCTTTTTATATAAAACGTATAGATCAAAAAGAGCAACAAGCTTGACTGTCCCAGTTAATAAAGGCAAAATTAATATCTCCTATTTCTTAATCCCTTGCACCAGAAGTATGTAATTTTACTCTTTAGCAGGCCCCGATCTACGTACCCACAGTGCAGAGGTCCACGTCCTTAAGGGGCTAACCGCAGAAATTAAAAAAAACTAGCACCAAGACTAGTTAACTGAACAAATAGACACTGCTGTCTACTAGGGAGAGGCCCTACATATTTTGTTGCCCTAGGGGTCCCAAAATTTATAGATCCGGGCCTGCTCTTTAGCACAATTCCAGTAATGCCACAACATATTGCAACTGAAATAAAAGACTTGGTACTTTGTACTGACACCTAATTTCTTTGAAGAGAGAGTAGGCTATCTTAAATAGAACAACGAATGAAAAACAAGTTTGGAGAATAAAGAGCAGCATAAGCTTTATGCTGCGGTTTTATTTTGTTAGTAAAATGCTAGTCTGTTAGTAAAAGCATTAAAAATTTTCTCGGAAAACTATAAAAAAAAGAGATAAATAAATAAATAAATAATAAAATATAAAATAATTGCTGAAGAAAGTTTTAAAAAATAAACCATGTGGTCAACTTACAAAGGGTTTTTTACAATACTCCAAACCAAATTTGCTATACATTAGTGGTCAAGATAGACAGGTGGTCATTACAAGGGTGGTCAACTTTACAAGTTTCACTGTACAACGGACAAGTACTAAAAGCTATCCCAGTCAGGGGGAAAAAAAGGAAAGCTAAACGAAAATAATAGAAAGATCATTTTTCAAAAGTAATGAGAAAAAAATGTTTTCCTCAAAAAACGGAGGTCAAGAGAGGGGTTAGTGGGGCAGCCACAAAATCTTATTTATTTCCCCCCCTTTTTTTATTTTTTAAAATAAAACTAGTCTATGTAATTTGATTTTGACATTACTTATTAAATGACAGATAAAAATGGAATTTGGCGTCAAAATTTGGGATGAATAGTCACCATAGACCTCTTCCAATTATAATCCATTCTAATGAAATAACATGAGAAAAGTTGTTTTTTGGAGTTTTTTGGTTTTATTCGCGCAAATCAAATCGTCTAACACGTCAATATAGTTGTAAGTGTTTTGACTCGTAAAATATTTCCACATTTTAGTTTTCAAAGTACGATTGAATCTTTCCACTACGGAAGCTTTCGTTGCGTTGAAAGTTGTGAAGAATTTGACTTGATTTCTCGTAGAAACTTTTGAAATAATGTATTTTTAAATTCACCACCTTGATCTGCTTATAGTAACTTTGGCTTTCTCTCTGCGAAAATGGATTTAAAGGCGTCGACAATCTCTCGCCCCTGCTTTGTTTTTAAAGGCTTCGTCCATGCATATTTTGAAAAATGTCAATACAGGTTAAGATATACCGATAACCACGATTATGTTTTTGTACATTTGACAAGTCTGCGAGGTCGGCTTGCCACTGAAAATTTTTATGATGAACGAAGACTCGATTCGTCAAGAATTTCTTTCTCACAGGTTTGTGAAGAGTGTACGCATCGACTCCCGCTAGATAATTCTGAATGTCTTTCTTGCTTTCTTCTCCTTCCAAAGCACGAAATAATGCATTGACACCGCCAAAACTTGCTTCTTGAGCTGGTTCCCGGTAGGCCTTCTTCATTGTAGCAGGAAAAATGATTATTTGACACGTTGAAATGAATCATCCTCGGAATGTAATGAGAGAATTAGAGGTATCATTCGGTTTAAGTAGAAAATCGACGGCAAAATCTGATTTCCCTGTCAGAATATAAATGATACCCATCACGCAACATAAACTGAGATAAAGGACCGTAATCTATACAACCTCGTCTCTGGATACCATATCTAAAAATAACAAACTATGTAAAAGCAATGGTGTTTTAGTCTCCTGATCGACAAAATCTTCAAAGTCTGAACAGATGGCGCCACGAGCATTTGCTTCATGTGAAAATTACATTGTGAAGATAAATGATGTACTCACACTCAGGTGTTAGTAGCTTGGTCAGTTTGCGCGTGTCTAAATCTGACAGCTACTATGACCTTTTGGAGATCGCAGGTTCGATCCCCAACCCTGACACTCTGTAAAATAAAAATAATTAAATTCATGGAAATATTCTGAAAACTGAAAAAAATATTCAATGTCCCGATAGATGACACCACGAGCGTTCTTAAAAGTAAAAACTTTGGTTACCATGGCAACAAGTGTTGCCATTCCCTAAAAGTAAAAAACGACGAAGTCCAAAAACTTATTCCGAAACCGAAACTAAACTACCCATAACCTTTCACGACAAAGTGCGAAAACGCGGGCGCGCGAAAACCTCGTCATCTTCTACGAAAAGTTGGGAGGCGGTGGGATCAAGTAACCAGGGGTGGGAGGCGCAGCTGAGCCTCTTTGCAGCAGAACATACATTAATCCCCTATTAACGTTGACTTCCTTTTTAACATAGAAATGCAAGATAGATAAATCTGTACTGAACGAGAGTTTTCTTGTTTTGATGCAACTCTGAAATCGCTTAATTATTATTGACAACAATTTCATATTGGAGGAGGGAGGTGACATTTGTTTTCTCTTAAAAAATCAATTACAGTCGACTCCCGTTACAACAAGATTCAACTTACGCGAATTGGCTATAACACGAATTTGTCTCGAGTAACGAATTTTAGAGCTGACGCGAATTCCTCGTCCACAACACGAATTTTTTTGGAAGCAAGTATCGGCTTCATAATTGACAACTAAATAGTGATTTCGTGAGTGTTATTACATCCCTTTAGCATCACTGATAGCGAAAGTTCCCACATCAAACTAATCTATGCATCGCGTTGTTAGTGCATCAAATAACCGCTCAGCATCTTTCATTTATTGATTTTTTTTTCATTCTAAACATGAAAGTTGATGAAATGTAATGGCACCTTAGTGCGATGTTTCATCTAAGTTAAGAGTTTGGATATGCTTGAACAACTACAAAACGTCGACGGTAGCAACGCAATGAGTATGAGTGAATCTTCCATAGGGTACAATTAAAAGTCAAAACAAAAAGATATCCATAAAAGTTATCATCATCTTCATTTTTGAACTCCTATGTATTATAACTGTATCTACTGTACAGTAGTATTATAATGTAGCATTTTATTATTACTACATACAGTGCGTACCGTGTTGTTTTATTTTATGTGTTTCCCTCCCACCCATCGATCATTCATTTTGTGCATCTTAAAGTGTTGCTGAATAAAACAGTTTGCAGCTGAATTCTCTATGTAAGAAACACGTAATGTTAAGTTGAGGAATGATTTAAAGCAGTTTGAGCGGTGTTTACAAATGTCTAAAAGATTTTGATATGCTTCTAAAAAATTTATATACATACATTTTTTCACAACGCGAAATTTCGACTTACGCGAGGAGTCTTGGAACGCATCCCTCGCGTAAGTCGGGACTCAACTGTAATTCTAAATTAGTGCTGAAAGTGTAACGGCCCTATTCTCAATACCGTCACAGCACGGAGATGAAACTCGGCTCCCCAAAACCGAGAAGTAAGGGAAAACTAGTTTCGAACGCGGTGCGTATTCTTCAAGTCATTTCAAGCACAATTTAGGGGAGCCGGGTTTTAACTGAAGTAGAAATGAAACGGCTGTTACCATTGGGTAGCGTGACTCACGTGACATATTCTACCTGACTGCATTCCACGTGGTAGTAAATTCGCGCGCTGAAGAATGATTGACATATAATAAGAATTGGGAGTAGCAAAATGGATCTATAGTTCATGCAATTTTTTTTTTTATTAGACTCAATTTGAAATTTAAAAACATCAATGCATTTTTTTAATGCTTCTGGAAAGAAACTTAAAGTTTTTTCATCTTGTTATTAATTAAAAGTTTTTTATTCATATTGTTATTAATCAAGATGATATAAAAACTAATTCAATAATATAGTCACGTTCTTGGCAAGGGTTTCATCTGGGCCGGGCTGTAATTTACGAAATCCGCCCCCTCCCCTCTCTTTCAAAAAGAAACAGCAACTTATTTTTATTTTGGCGTTATAATATAGTTGCAATTAAAAAACGAGTTTAATTACGAATATTGAAAAACGAGTTTAATTACGAATAAATTCTATGTAAAATTTTTCCTAGACAAATATGTAACGTGCCCCGTCCAAGCGCAATATTATGCTTTGTTTTCGTTGGCATTTAATGGATTAAATATGATTTAAGAAAAAATCGGGAAAAACTTCAGAGAGTTAATTAAGATTTTTTTATTTTATTAACTTTGAAATCCACTTTGGGTGCAATTCCGGGGCACACCGTTGTCCCCCTCTAGACACGCTACTGATTAATATATTAGTCTCTTTCTAATATTGAAAATCCGTTAGTCATAAATGTTTTTTTTTTCTTATGTGTGAGGTAAACATTTTTGAATGATATAGATAGAAGCTTAATATTTTCTACTATATTGTGCATGCATTTGAAAGAAAGAAAGAAAAGAATTTAAAACATAGAAAAGAAAAATAATTTACAATAATATTAAAAACTTTTTACAATGTATTGACTTTAGAACCCGATCCCCTCCCCCCTCCATCTGTTCCATTTCGTGAAACATTTGTTAACATTTATTGTCTTTAAAATCCATAAACTTATTAATATAAACAACACAGGACAAATTCATAAACTGCATTTTGCCCTGCATTAGTTTTCCATGTGAAGAACTTATTTTTTCAGCAATACAGTCATTTTTAAAAGTTGAAAAAATAATTTTATATTTTTATCATCCAAAAATTCAAGGGCACCCATATGGGGAGGGGGCAAGTGGGGACTCAAGCCCCCCCCCACCTCTTTAGAAATTACAATTTCCTTGCTTTAGTATTTTTTTCTTTGCTAAAATGTAAAAACATTTCTTTTCCAGCCATTATTGAATAAGTAAAAATGTCAAATTTTATTCGCTCTAAAATCTGTACTGAAATCGGTTTCCGCGGGAAAATATCCTGCTAAAACATATGGAAAATACCTGAGTCTCCCCCCCCTCCTCTTAAAATTTTGCATATGGACGCCCATGTAAAAATTCCTTGTTATCATTCACAACTTAATTTTTACAATCACTTGCTTTTCAAAGCTCTTTCTCATCCCCTGTCTTGTAACTACATGCGTGTTTGTATGCAAAAATAAAGTCACATTCTAATTGCTTCTATATTTACATTCCCTAGCACAAAATCAAATGTTATTTCATCCATTGAGAATATTTTTCCACATTATTGTGTTCATGAAGCTAGTAATTTCTTCTGCAATTAAAAATCTCCTGAACCGTTTTATTTATAATTATTTGAAACAAAGAAAATTTTAAATTCGTTTAGATATTATTGTGTTGCGCATTGAAATTTTGTGGAACATTCAGCTTCATTCTATCATTTTCTGTTTTGGAATAATTTATGTAATTCGGTCTCTCAATTGGACAAGATACCTTGCTACTTCAATAATTGATCTGAATAAAAAAGTTGCAACAGGTACTACTGTTTAAGAAAAGTAATTGATTTTTCCAAGGGTGCCACCCCCCTCCCTAAGAACAAAGGTACACTCCTCCCTCCCGAACACCACAAAGACCCCCCAAATTGGATGACCCCTCTAAAAAAAGAAATTATTCTTTGAACACCCCCCCGAAAAATTTCATGGAATATTCTGCGCCATGACCCCCCCCTCCTCCCCCAGCCGAGTTGAGCCTTCCTGATTATTTTGCTTCAGACCATTTTTTCATTTTCCCCAAACTCATAAAAATAATAAATTCGAAGATACTTTTTTAAAAAAAAATCATAGTTTTTGAAGTAAACGTTTTTTTTTCAAATTCGCCGAATAAAAATTAAAGTAAATTGCTTGAAAAAGATATGCTCCAAGTTTCATTACTTTATCTCTATCGGTTCCTGACTTATAAGAGTTTGAATGCAAGAAATCGGGAAAAATTGCATCATGGAGAAAAACGCGTTTAAAGTTTTAAAGTTATGTACACATTCGTTAGATGCATGCAACAAAAATAACTATAACTTTCGTTCTATTTAAGGTAGAAACAAGATTCAAACGTCCTCTTAAGCAGAAAAAAACGGAGCAATTTTTCAAATTATAAAAAAAAAATTGCAAAATTTGAGGATTTTTGTGTCCCGGACGCGAATTTAGAAACACAACCGCGTACGCAGGTCGCACAGATGGCGCTACGATCGATTGGCGAGGAGAAAAGTTCGGGAAGGGATTCATCGCCAACCTTCGAGTCGATCGCGCAAGTCGCGATTGCCGCAGGAATGTTTGCTGCAGGATAAAAATGGACTTATATTGCCTAATAGTACCAAACTTAATTATATCGATAGGCATGAATCAGCTAAAATTGCTTTAGGTCCCAAATGTCCAGCTCCTATTTTTTTTTCTTGACTTAACTGAAACATCATCTCTGAGATGGAACTTAAAAATGTCATATTAGACAGTGAAGTCAATGAAAGCAGTGACACTCTTGACTATCAAGAAATCAAAAACGAAATACAGGCTCCCTCTATTAGTTCTCAAATTATTAATGCTTCAGCTGAAGATAAGCAGTTATTTGTACACGAATTAAAAAGACTAGTGTCATATGAAAATATTGACAAAACAAAATTAACAAAGTTGGCTATTTGATCAATATCATAACGGGCACATAATTGAATCAAAAATTAAATTTAATAAGTAAAATTTTTTCACCCAGACGGAAAGGTAGAAAAATAAAACTTAAACCGACATCTATTTCAAGAAAGGAATGCCTAAAGGGTCAAACAGAATCCCCGCAGGAGGACCCTTTAAGTGCAAAGCACAATATAAAGCCAAAAGAAATCGTAATCTAACTCAAAAAATAAATTTTAATAGAGGTAATGCAAAAAGCCATAGCTATTTGTATTATTATTATTATTATTATTTTTAAATAAAAGCATGTAGTAATACAATTATTTGTTTCTCCTTTTTAGTAATTTTGCAAAACTCTAGCTTGTGCACCGAAAAGAACATTTTTCAAACATTTTTTCCCATTTAGAACTACAGATCATAATAAAAACAAAAATATACATGTGTTATGACTTAAAACGTAAACAAATATATTAGATACAAAAGGCAAGCAATGTAAGAAGAATTTTCTAAATCATAATTAACAATTTCTAAAAGCACTTTTTAATAATCTTGCAAGATATATGCAGCATTTAAATCTTTTATGTGCAATTATTACACGGATTTCAATTAAAAATTCAATGGAATTATAAAATTAGCATAATAAATTAAACAATACATTTCTCCCTCTAATTAAATAATCACTTCATTTTTAATTCATTCTAAGACAGTTATATTTCCTTTCTCTCTTAGAACCTTTTTGTATGAGATAAAAGGAATATTGTTTTAAGTGTAAATTCTACTAGATGTAGGTTTCTAATTGATATCTATTATTTGAGAGTAGATAAGTTTAAAAAAAAAAACTATTTTATGTTAGATGCACAGAAGGAAAGAATGGGATCCTCATATTATAGGATGCAAGAAACAACTTGCTAATTTTGTTCAAGGTTAACTGCTAATGATATTTGTGTGTGTACACCCTCGACTATGATTTCCAAAGACAATGAACACAAAATTAATTTGGTGACCTGTTCTGCTTATGCTAAAATAATAAAATGTTTTGATATTTATGTATTGATGCACCTAAATTAAATTTAGGGTTATAGTACCTGTACCTCTGAGCTAGACTATCGTTAGTCCATTTTCGCTTCTTTTCAAGAGAGAGCGAAAACGTTTGTCTGAGGCATAGAAAGGATGGAACTTGCGCTCTTTAAATGCAGCTAAATATTTGTGAAGGAATATCTTTCATAGAATTAGGATCTCATGTGTTGACACAGAATGATATTCTACATTCAATGCAGTAATACAGTGAGGATTCCAAATTTTTGGACTCATGTTAGTCTGGCTCTGAGGTGTAAAGTTACGATACAAGATATACGACATACAAGGTGACCAAAGAATATGGAAAAGCTTTGAAAAGGGTCAGAAGGGCATATATAACAGCATCACAGTCCAGATATGCGATATGAAAGAGGTAGCGGGCGACATTGTGTAGGACAGTTAAAACACGAAGGCTTTTTGTTGGTGGGGATTCATAGAGCATGCTGCACTATAGTATAAACGTCTCATTACTGTTCAATAGAATGCAATATGCATCAGCATAAACAACATGTTCTGCATTTCTTTAGCAGTATTATAGCACTATGTGCTTTATAAAATATCGATGCAGACAGCTTCTCAGTATATTTCTTCGACTACCCAGCAAAGTACCCTCTACAACTTTCAGCCTGACTCAGCACACCACAGAAAAATACAAGGGAGAGGTACATCCCCACTGGTAAATTTTTAATATTCAAAAAAGTTCAAGAAAGTCCTTTTTAGGCTATCTTTGATGCTAACAGGTCAAGATATGTAGTAAAGGATACGTAATGAAATCAATCGCCCCTCCCTTGAAACATTTGTCCTTGCAACATGCTTTTTATTGTGCAGTGTTCTCAGTGCTGGTTTCAAGTGCCCCCTTTTTTCCCTTCACACTTCATTCAAAACTTCGAGATAAAAAAAATATTCGAGTAATAAGTTTCGAGTTATCGAGACTATATGATATTCTTACAACCCATTTCTAACCTTGGTGATGATTTTCATTTTATTTACTGTCACTGTGTTTGGTCATTGTCCTATCGAAGTTACTCACAGTAGAGTCTCGATAATTCACAAAGTTATTACTCGAATACACCAGGGGTGCCTATCTAGGCGGGGGGTGGGGGTAGTCATGGCGCAGAGTGCGACATTAAAATTTTTAGGGGGTGGGGGCTGTTTTGAGGGGTATTTTTAACTTTCTTGGGGGGGGGGGGTCTCCCCCTTTGCTCTTAGGGGATGGGCACCCCTGAATATAACCTTCACCTCAAACTTTTCCCTGGGCCTCAAAATCTTGAGAATACTGTAGGAACCTCTTATAACTTGAGCTACCAATAACTCGAAGCTTTCTACCGGTCCCTTGAGACTCCGATTTATCGAGATTTGACTTTACTTAGAAAACAGTAAAAAAAAAAAGCACTTAAAAATACAACTAAGGGTTTTAATTCAATCATTTGAGGCTGTTGCTGAAATGTATACGATATACATAACCAGTTGAGTGCCTTTAAATACTAATGAAGTATGTCTACAAACTAGATTAAGATTTTCTTTCTTTCTTTCTTTCTTTTTTTTTGTTGACACCTCAATTATACTTCAATTGCTGAAAATTCTACTTTCAGTTGACACTTTAAAAGTTTAAAATCACTACTTTTGATAACCAATCAAGAATTAGAAATTAAATTAATGAAATATCTCCAAATAATTATTTATTGCATACATGCAGTTTAAAACGTGGTTTTGAAGAATTAATTTCTAATGTTAAGCAATTTCCAGTTTAAAAACTGAAACATTCCTGATTTTCATCGCAACGGCAATCCAACCCAGAACTTTCCGATGCAAAGAAGAAATTCCCGGAAGAATATTACAATTTCAATAAAGATATGTCCGCAGGTCAAAAAAAAAAAAAAAGAAAGAAAATGTTTGTAGCACAATAACTCATTTTGACACCACATCCGTTCAAACGTGGTTTTAAAGAATTTTGATTTCTAATGTTTTGTAATTTTCAGTCGAACAAATTGAAACATTCTTAAGTTTCATCTCAACGATAGTCCAACACAGAACTTGCACATGCAAAGAATAAATTCAGAAAAGAATATTTCAGAAATACAATGTCAATAGTTTTGTTCGTGGGTTAAAAAACATCAAAGTTTGTAACAAAAAAACCGATTTTGACCACACACCCATTCATATCACATAATCAACGAAATACCAGCAACAAAGGTAAAAAAACAGACATCACATCATTGCGCACGCGCAAGTACCTCAAAAGCGAAATCGCTTTCTTGGCGCATTTACGCGAGGAGTCGAACCGCGCCAAATGAAATGCGCTCGTAGCGCCATCTGTACGACCTGCGTAAGCAGTCGTGTTTCTAAATTCGCGTCCCGGACCCCCTTAACGCCAAATCGGGATGGAGAATAGAGTAGTTTTTCAGCTTCGAGGTTTAAGCCTCGGTCCGAGTTTTAACCGGAGTGGAGAATACCGGTGTAAATGCAACAGATGTAGAAGCACACATTTAGATTTTGTTTATAATTATCAGTAAGAATGCTGTATGACATGATTTAAAAAAATATTTCCCACCATTTATTATATGACGTTTTCCTGAATAATGCCTTTTATACAGAAGTAAATATGTACTTTAATTTGTTTGAAGAATTGAACAATTTATATTTTCGAGGAAACAAAGTTGTGGGATGAGCAACTCAAAACAAGAGATAATGTCTTTATAAATTAATTAAATGAATTTAGGAAAGAATTAAATCCGATTGTTTCGTGTTTGCTACACTACAATTGTTAAAGGAATATAACAATGTGACTTAGCGCCATTAGAAATTTCTCTTTATCCCACTTCAGAGACGACTGTTTTCGAAGATTTAAGCAGATTGTCATTTTTCACCTTTTTTTTTGTAAATCATGGTTCTGAATTTACATGTTGACAAACTGACTGAATTTTCCAAATTAATGAATAACATGTTGTTCAGAAGAAAATTGGAAAATCCTGTATTGTGATTAAATTTTTAGGAGTGCAAATATATACTATATTGCTAGCAAGTATCATTTTACTCAGTTTTGAGCTCCGAAGGTAAAGTGGATAATACGGTGGTTTAAAAATTTTATAATATCGATACAAAATTGTTTTCTTTCGACCATTCTGAGAGATCTAGTAGCTGACATTTTCTTTAGTCACCCGTGCGACCTGAATACTGGAGTTGGTCGTTATGTAGTTTTAAGTCCTTATGGAATTATGACCTCCTATCTCACTCTTTGTGGGGCGCTACTGTTTGCGTAACAGTTGTGTGGTGGGGTGCAGTATATTTTCACGAGCTCGTTAAAGCTCTGGGCAGATTTGTTTAGATGCCTTCCAAGTTCTGATTTGTTAAGTATTACTTTTAAGTTTCTAAAACTGGAAAGAAATAATTACATTTGGGTTGAAAATAAAAATAATGAAAGAAAAGGTTAATAGATGGCGAAATATTGCTAGTAATTGAACACCCGTGTTTCGAGATTCCTTGTAACCCTGAAGCATATACAGGGTCCATTATGAAAGTAATGAGCATTTACTGGCAAAATATATTTATTGATCGTAATTTGTACAAATGTTCAATATTCTTCAAAATACATTCCTCCTGCATCAATACACTTGCGGAGACGTGTTTGCAACGCCTGAAAGGCACCCTGAAACTCTTCCAAGGGAATGCCTCTCAGGAACGTTGTAACATGGTGTTGGATGTTTCTCAAGGTTCCCCAATGTTTTCCTTTCTTCTCTCTCTCTCTCTCTCTTGAGTCGCGGAAACAAAAAGAAGTCACATGAAGCTAAGTAGGGACTGTAAGGTGGTGAGGGATCACCGGGGGAGAGGGACATCCATAACGGGGTTCGTCGGCGACCTCCTCCTGGCTCTCTTTGAATGCCTTGTGCCACTTCTCAAACTGTGATCTTGAAATGCAATCGTACTTGAAGGCTTCTTGCAACATCTGGAATGTTTCGGTTGCATTTTTTCCAAACCTCACGCAAAACTTTATGGTGTATCATTGTCCAAGCGAACGCTCCATTGAGTTATGTTACAAAAGTTGAAAACATACTTCAAGCGGAGGCACTTATCTCCGCTCACACTGCTCGAAAGCAACTGACGACTGGATGCATTGAAAGGGCATATCCCACACCACATTTCCCAGCCGGTTTTACCGTGCTGCCATCCATCGTCGCCTCACAATAACATTATGCTCATTACTTTCATAATGGACCCTGTATATGCAGTTATTTGCAAAGTTTGTGCTTTATTAATGTTGTTTTGAATAATTTTTATGATAATTCATACATTAATGTATAAATCCTAGAATAGCATTTGTTTTTAAAAAGTGGTATTAAAAAGCAAGAGTTAAAAGTGCAGGAAATTGAAACGAAATCGTACAACGCATTCGTCTTTTCTCATTCTTTGAGGAAGCCAAGCGACCTCAAGTCATTAGCAGATCCCCATTCATGCAATTGTCGCTATCACCTGCTAAGTAGCTATCGTCGAGAAGAAAGAATTTTCCTCAGGGAGGTCTCACAGTACGGGGTCTTCTTCTACCCACCATCCCTGCCTCCGTGGAAGTAGGCCAGATTCAGGCGGTTTCGGATGCAAGCTACAGGGCCGTTTTCGGCCGGCCTCGGTCTTAAGGAGTTAAGTTTGGCATTCTTTCTGGGGATTGTACTGCCCGGGACGTGCAGTCCTTAGGAAGGGGGCAATGTTACAAATTCTGTAAATAATGATTTTTGTGATTAATTTGTTGTAATCTGCTAAGTTAGGAGTTTGCTCCATTATTTTGCATCTAAAATTATCTTAGTAACGTAACCTGTAAATAGCTTCTTGTTATGTACATACAACCCCCTAACATTCGACTTAAGTATACGGTACCCCCATTTCTGAATGATAAAATTTGTGAATGGAATAAAAATTCGAGAAGCATTTCGAATTTTGTGGAAACTTTTCTGGGATTTATAAATAGCCACAGCCGACGGCATGATGAGTTAGTCTCGTTTTAGTTCTTGCTTTGGGAAAGTGTGTATTAACCTTGCGCTGAGTTTTTGCGTATTTTGATGTAAATACGTGTGTGACCTTTGAGTATACGGCGTTAATTGATATTTGCTTGTTGCTGATGATTGATTTAGCAGTTGTAACTACATTGCCTGCACATAGCTGTAAATAAATCTGCTGTGCTTTTCTGAAGAACTGTGTCGTCATTGAAAGAAAGTTTGAAGTTGGCACCGAACGTGTAACAATACTTTTTAGCTATATCTGTACTTTATATGGAACGAGTTCAGTGGTTGGTAGCGCGCTACAAGTAGCGACGCTACTGTAGTAGCTACATTTTTTAGTAGTTTGTAGTGTAGCGCACTACTTTTCAAAAAAAGTAGTGTAGCGAGTAGTTCGATACAAAAAAAAGTAGTTTGTAGCGATTTCTAAAAACTACTTTTAAATAAAGTTTCAGAAAAAAAAAGAGAAGAAGAAAAAAATGGAGGTTTTAAACGAATCTGACTTGTGCAAATTTTACGCGAGTAAAATTTGCACCAATCAGATTCGGAAGACTTTGAAAATTACGAGCTGACCTCAGATTGACGCCATACGTTCTATCTGTTTGAAGCCATTAGTTTGTTTAGCATCGAAATTTTCACATTTCCCCAATATTCACCTTATGGCTTAGAAAGAAAAGAATAAGAGATAACTGCCAATGTAGTACCCCGCGTTTCATGGGCGCCGATATGGAAGGCACGTTTTGGCTCAAGCCCCCTCCCCTCTCTGCTTTAGAATTTACCTCTTTCTTTTAGTACGTTTTTCTTCGCAAAAATGTAAAAAACATTTCTTCTCCCGCCATTAATAAATAAGTTATTAAAAATGTCAATTTTTTGATAATTCTAATCTGTAATGAAATCGGTTTCCATGTGAAAATATCCTACTAAACCATGAGAAAAATATCTGACCCCCCCCCCACCTTAAAACTTTGTATATGGGCGACCATGCCGCGTTTGTGTTTTCTGGCAGCTGAGAATGTCCCGTGGTTGAACATTTTAGATTTCAATGAGACTATTGTGCCAATATCCACCTAGTATGGAAGCTACTGTAAATGTTATGGAAGACGATGATATTGAACTGCCTTTTTTTTTTTGGCCGGCTAACAAATGTTACAGTGTTATAGAAATATATGGTCACGAGAATTTTTCGTTTCTTGCAAATTTGCTCATTTTTCTAAAAGCTTACGGTATCAATGTCACCTGCATATTATTGTCGAATTTCAACGCGAGGCATGCGTTCCAAGGCTCCTAGGGTAGGTTGAAATTTCGCGTCGTGGAAAAGGGTATCTATCCGATTTTTTATGAGTATACCAATCATTTTGAGACATTTGAAAACGTTCCTTAAACTGTTTTAACCCATTTCTTAACTTCCTATTACCGAATTTAAACATAGAGAATAGAGAAGTGAAATTTTTCTGTATTTTTAAAAAAGCTGTGTTATTGAATAAAAATACTGTTAGGATGCACAAAATCAGTGGGAGAGAATGGCAAAAAATGAAACGGTACAATACCATAATTAAATTCGACACATTTTTTAGCTGTTCAAGCATATCGAAAATCGTTAGTTGTCAAAGATTAGTATTTTTCCTTCCATTTTCAGACTTTAGATAAACAGCTGCTTATGCGAACTTATGTTTCATCAAACTCATATTTAGAATGAAAAAAATGCGGAGTGGCGTTTGTAAATTAACAAAGCGATGTTCCAGTTAGTACGGTTGGAGAACTTCCGCTTTCAGTGATGCTAAAGGGAAAGTCCATTCACGAAACTAATATTGAGTAACCAGTAGAGTAGGTGATACTTAAGCCCCGCGATTCCCACACGAAAACTTTCGTGCTACAGGGTGAGGAATTCGCGTTAGCTCTAAAATTCATTACTCGAGTAAAGCTCGCTATATAGACATTTCGTGTGATTCGAATCACGCTGTTGCGCGAGTCCACTGTAGTTTAAAATTGCACATTGAAGTAAGCATTCTTAGTTATCTTTCATATTTCAGATATTTATTAATATTTGATTATAAATACTAGTACAGTTTGGGGTATTTTCCCATTTGTTTATTTTTTATTTTTCACTGATTGAATGTTGATAAATTAACATAATAAAAGTCGATTATTAAATATTTAAGTTTTTGAGGTTATTCGGTGAAATTGAAAAAAATGCTCTTCTTTCATCTTACGATTGGCGTAAAAAAGGAGATGTTTTAGTCCGGATCTCTAGCTTGAAGCTCAAAATCAATTAATTAGTTCCTCCAAAAAAAAAAAAAAAAGTTCCTATAAAATTAACTGATATAATGAAAATTAAAGTTTTTCTCTTTTGTTTAAAATATGATTTTCATGATCTAAATCATTTATATATATGTATGACTATATAAAATTTAAAACAAATTATGGACTGCATCCAGGGGCGTGCATAGAAATTTTGGGGCCCGTCACAAATGACTCTTCCAGGGCCCCTCCATATTGTTTACCACTATATTTACCCCTACATTTATTTAAACCCCTAGTTTTAAAAATATTGGGCCCCGTTCAGACTCGGGCCCGGGCCACACACAACAGGTGTCCCTTCTCCTCTCCTAACCCCGTGCACGCCCCTGACTGCATCTATTTACACTTTCAAGTAGCCGAGTTGCACTTCTTGTCTTGAATGAAATATTCACTGACAAGGAAAGGATTAAAATTTTTAAAGTTGATTTCTTTCAACTTTTAAATTCTTTCTTGCAGCGAATATTCATAAAAATCGTTTAAAATATTTGGAATGACAAATTGGCTCAGCAAACGACGGAAAGAATATATAATTCTTGGTAATATTCCACGTTCAAATGATTCAGTTTATTATTCTAAACCATTTTTTGAATCTTCGTTCAATCCTCAAACGGTGTATGCTTTTTATTTATTAATTTTTTTAAAGTAGCTAAAAAGTAGCGAAGTAGCGACTACTTTTCAAAAGTAGTTTGTAGTTGCTACATTTTGGAAAAAGTAGTTGTAGTTGTAGTTAACTACATTTGTAATAAAGTAGTTGTAGTTGTAGTTCGCTACAAATAAAATGTAGTTTTTCCAACCACTGAACGAGTTTTATTTTTGATAATTATCGGAAGAGCTCTTCGCTGAATATTACACTTCCAGAAGGTTGCCACTTTTTTTTCTCAACTGTGACTACTAAATAAAATTTTGTTTTTATTTTGAAGCAAGTTTCCCCTTTTGATTGCTATTTGGTGATTTTTTTTTTTTTTGTACTGCCAGCAGAAGATAATCAAGGATTTTAGTTGTATTTAAGGAGGGTTGCGTTTAGCTTATTCGGTAATTTTCAATTTGCCGATTTCTATCTTTAAGAATGATTATTTTGTCGAGAAATTTTACAGTACTTTTCTTCTCAAATTGAAGCCTGATTGTTGAACATGCGTAACCTAACGTAACTTCTATTTCGAGGTACACCGTGAAAAGCCGGACAACGCAGCTAGTAACCAATAAAACTATCATATTCTTCCTTCGATTTGGACCCTCTTTTACTTACTATACTTTCTCTTTTCCAACACTTCACAACTCACTTTCCAACACTTTCAAACTAATATAAAGTAATAATTTTTTCTACTTTTCAGATCAGCCTGAGATTTGAAAAGCTTAAAAGAATGACCGCAGTAATTTTTCCTAATTTTCAGAATAGACTGAGACTTGAATAGCTTAAGACAATTGCCCCCCCCCCCCCCCCACGGTTTTTCATGCAAAAATTTAAAACGCATTAACATCTTTCATATTGATAGATTTAAGCAATTGAATCATGCCCCATCTGGCTCACCTTCGCTCCAGGCTATACATATTAAGGCTTTTTAGTCTGGCACCATTATCTAAACATAAAAGTCCTCTTACTAGCCCGGAACCCCTTCTTTGAGCCCATTACAATGAAAAAATATTTCTTCGGATAAGGTGACTGAAACTGAACAGAAAACTAATTCCTAAAGATGAGATCTTACCACTCATACACCTTTAAAAGTAGCATTGACAAGAATTGACGCTGATGTATCGAAATCATCATCCTGTGCTACATCTGGAAATTTAATTCTCATTTATGATGCTGAAGAAAAACCTTGACTTATAATTGTGTTTTTCTACTTTCAAGTTGTTTATATGTAAAAACAGCGTCTTCATCTATATTTGAAGTAATATTTTTAATGGTTTGAAGTAGTTCAAACTAAATGAACTGCAGTAGACCCTCGTTTTACGTGGGCTTATTTTACGCGGTTTCGATTATACGTGGTTTAAGATTTGACACCTTTATTTTATTTCACGCGGATGAGTTTCGGTTTCACGCGGATGCGGCAATACAAACAGATAAAATTTTTCCCTCTTTCAAAATAAACTCCTAAAGATTGCAGATTACACGTAATCAACTGCATTTTGGAGTGCTAATAATCGACTTTGGGCCACTGGAGACATTTCATGCGATTGGTTCTAGAAGTAAATTTATTAAACTCACAGTTCAGAACTCACTGGAAGAGCTTTTAGGAGTGACAAAGCAGGTCAAAGCCAACGAGGATACCGATCTCGACGACGCACAACCAAAAACGTTCCCTTTGAATTGAAAATTTTGAGTCATTCCTAGACAATAGAAATGATCCTTCTGATCAGTTAGTGAAGGCTGATTGTATCATGGAAATGACGGAAGTGTTCATGGATGCGTAATTCTGGAGGTTCCCCCCCTCCCTTTTCTCAGAGAGATGATAACTTTTCTATAGTTAAATTATTTTTCATAAGGGGTACGAAAATTGCGGAACGTCAGTGGCGGTTGGTTTTAACATTGCTTCCAATCCTAATACAGTCGTTAATACACGTGTAAGGACTGTGACCAAAAAACTTCTTCAAGAAGGAATTTTTGGCTGCGCTAGAGCTGAACGTGCACTTTTAAGTAGTTACGCACGTTAAAGAAACTTTCAGTTTATCTTTAGTTTTAACACGCTTTTATTAGCTTCACTTGTATGTATGTATCTTGTAACGGAATCTTTCGGCTCAAATTTCGCCCACTTCCTGCGATCGGATTCTTTTGAAATTTGGCACGCGACCTCAGATCCGATGACAATGCAATATTCTATAATCAAATTGATTAACTCTTTTAATTGTTAGTTTCCTCCAATTTTAATCAATATTGACATAAATCCAACAATGTGAAAAAAGGAAAAAATGTAAAAAAATACATTAAAAAATGCTCGCAAAAGTTATATTTAAAAATATCTACAAAAACCTTTAATTTTTCTGCATCCGACAAAATTTGTTCCAATGTTTCAAGGTAATTAGAACATGAAATATAATTGTTTTTAACTAATTTCATGGCAAAATTTAGGTGAGCCTTTAATTGGAAATTCATTGCTGATCAGACCATTGTTGAACAAAACTTTTATTCAAATTCATCTCAAATTTTCAAAGTAATATAAATATGATTTCCGCAAACATACATCGATGACTCAAAGTAGCATCCCATCGGGGTGCCCTTGTCTTAACTTTAAGATATTACCTCGCACACGTTTTATAAATAAATTTCGTCGCCTGATAATTCTCCAACATAAGACTAAAAAACAGAAAAATAAAATAATAGTTTTAAAAACTAAAAAAACACGCTTTTGCAGCAAAACGAACTAAAAAGTGAAAAATAATCTTTGGAGGATAGTAGTTGACCGATCACTTAATTTTAATGTAGTATAAAAAAGCGTGGGGGCTTCTTATCAGTTGTCTTGAATTTCTTCCATTTGTTGTCCAAACAAAAATGTAAATAGACAGCATCCCACGTTTTTTTTTTGTATTACATTAAAATTAAGTGATTGGTCAACTACTATCATCCAAATTTTATTTTTCAGTTTTTAGTTCATTTTGCTACAAAAGCGTGTTTTTTTAGTTTTTAAAACTATTATTTTTATGTATCATTTATAGTGGTGAGTGTTTTGTGAAATATAAATTTTTAAAACAGAGCTATTCTTTTCGCTAACCCTGTATAGTCTTTAAAAGTCATTCTAGACGATCTTTGACCAGGAGAATGTTAGAGGTTGAAGAGGTTCGGGGGCAACAACAATCGGGTTCAAGTTCCCCCCCCCTGGGGGGGGGGGAACTTGAACTCTTAAAAACACGCTTGTTGGCCGTCTTTAGAAACGTTTCAAAAACCGACAATTTTTTGAAATAAGAAATTCAAAACCCGATTAAAACAACTTTTTAGAAAGCCGTGACCAATTTGGTATCAGCCTCACTCCAGAGGGTGTGTCCAAGCGTCCCCCCCCCGTGGTGATGCAACTACGCTAGATAGAGTATTTGTTATTTAAAATATTGTGGGAAATTTTCTAAATGAAAGTTTTTTTTTCAGAAACTTGCTATTCCGCTTCACGTGTCACAACCCAGTCGGGTGACGCCACTGCGTACAGCATTGAGTACTTAGGCTCATGATAAGAACTGAACGGTGAAACGGGAAGCCGATGAGAAAGGAAGAATACCTAAAACATTGGGAAGGATATCCCCATAGAATACGAAAGGGTTGCTTATGCTAAGAGTCACCTGTTGCCATAGCTACCTATACTTGGCTCTTGCTGACCCACACCTCCCCCCACCCCCCGAACATTCCACTGGTGCTCTGAATGTTTACGCTTGCTGTCTACCGCATTTCCAGGTTATGATAATTAAATTTAGAAGCGAATAAAATATTGCGCTCTACGCTTGCTATCAACCATACCGTTGCCACTTTATGTGAGTAAAGAAGTGAATTAATTTTGCGCTCTGACTGATTGCAACAGTGAACGGCATTCGTGATGTCATGTGCAGAAGTGGAAAAAATGAAATTGAGTCTGCACACCGATTTAAATGTTTTTTAAAAATAGTACACTTTGTCAAATTATTTAAAAGTGATCAAATCTTATGTCTATAAGCATGCTCTTTAAGAATTTTTTTTTAAGTTCGGAAAAAGACTCCAATGTTTCAAGCGAAAATTCGCGTGTAAAAAGAGAAATATTTTTGTTTTCATTGCATTGCTTATCTTTTTAGAGGTATTTTCTTCCAATTTTTATGTCTTTGCAATCAGGGCCCTAGTCATAACAGAAAGAAAGCAGTAATGTTGTTAATAAAATAAAAAATTTCAGCATATTGCGAAGAATCAAAATAATGAAAGAGTAAGAAACGAAAGAGAAAGATATTGTCGAATCAACGGGGACCATGATTCCTGAAATGAGCCATTAGTATTCAAGTTTGAATTTTCTCTAGGAGAAACTGTTACGAAAATCATACTAAGGTAATGCACTAGTAGTGGCCACAGTTAAACATATTTTATGTCTTTTTGAAACTGTGGGTCTACAATATTAATTCCAATTTTTTAGCTCAGTGAACGTATTATAGCCCAACTATTCCTGAATCGTCCCATTTTCTAAAAATTCCAGAATTTCAATTTTTTATCCATTTTCTCCCAAACTTCAAATTTGATCCAATAGTGGCCACTTCAAAATGTGAGATTTTGAGTAGTGGCCACATGCATGAGTCAGTAGTGGCCAACTGACATCCTTTCCTTAGAATTCACATTACTCACTTTAAATTCAAATAACTGATGTATAAAATTGATTCAGTATGATAGTTACATTAAGTACCAATATATTAATCACATTTTTATTGTACATTTCTTTCTTCAAAGTACATACGTACTTAGGATAAAATAAAAAGTGTTTAGTAGGAAACTTGAATTTGTATTTTTTGTACGCTAATGTAAAAAATAAAGTAAAAGGAAATGAATGTACTTATATAAGTATTCTACATATGAACTTTGCTAAGTATGAACTGAATAATTATTATCACTACGAAATCATCTTTACTAATAAAAAAGCTAAAAGTCTGTCTGTCTGTATATCTGGATCTCTGTCTGTCTGGATGTCTGTGACACGCATAGTGCTTAGACCGTTCGGCCGATTTTCATGAAATTCGGCACAAAATTAGTTTGTAGCATGGGGGTGTGCACCTCGAAGCGATTTTTTCGAAAATTCGATTTTGTTTGTTTTCTATTCCAATTTTAAGAACATTTTCCCGAGCAAAATTATAAGATGGACGAGTAAATTATCAAGTTATCGTAACGTAAAACCGTAACATGGGCAAGCCAATTGGCGAGAAAGTCATCATACATTATTTGTAAATACATAGGCGAACCAAAAGACCTTTCAATTTTTCTACTATGGGCAAAGCCGTGCGGGTGCCACTAGTTCATAAGAAAATAGTAGGTACACAATTCAATGTAAAATGGATATAGGAAATTGGTAGCATAAGTTTTCAATACTACTAAAGCCAGGGTGTCCATGCACCTAGAAAGTCATGGATTTCGGTTAAGATCAAAAATGGTCATGGAAAGTCACGATTTTCGGCAAAAAGTACTCAAAAGTCATGGAAACCGACAATTGGTCATGGGTTTTGAGTTCAAGAACAAGCATAATTATCGAATTCTACACATTAGCTTAAACTTAACTCATCTTGGCCTTTTTTTACGCTCTGAAGTATCAATCCCAATTTTTCACACATTTCTAAATCCGATTGCATCCGCTTCTTTAACACTCGCTCATTTTTCTTTTCCTTGTGATTTTACCTTTTGAACATTTATAATTATATATTTAGCATTATTTTTAACCCTCCTTATATGTCTTATTGTGTAGTTGAGGACAATTAGACTTCTAATTTTGCCGATCGCATTCGATGCAAAAATTTTAAATCATCCGTGTTGATTCAAGTGACTCATAAAAAATATCATTAATTCTCAGGTATGTCCAGAGTTAATGAAGATTTTAGAAAATTAAATTGGTCTGAAGAATTAATTACGGACGTTTTGTACATCGATAAAATACAGAAATCAGGGAATTTTCAAAGGTAAAATTTTTAAAAAGTCCGTAAATGTTACACATTTCACAAATTCGGAAATTTTACAACATTTGTAACCAATTATAAAACTTTAGCGGTAAATATCTGGTATTGTCTGGAAAATTATTTTTTAAGTACTTTAATATTTTTTTTCTGTTTATTTATGCTATTTATTGTAAACACAATTTTAGTAACTACTAAATTATTGCTAGTCGCAGATAATTTAGAAAACTACTATTAGTACCATGCTCCTATTTTTTATTCGGTAAGCTTTGAAGATTTATCCGGTAAACTGATAATTTACCCCTTCCCAAAAATTTGAATTTTGAGCGTCCCTGACTGTTAGCAGTCATAAATAAATATGAATCAATAGATTATAAATTGCAAAACACATACTTACTGTCATGATTTAGACTACTAAAGAAAAAAATTGTTCCATAAACAAGTGCTATAACTGGGAATTTTATATGTCATGACTTCTTCTAATTTTACTATGTGTGATTCACTTCTAATAAGTGTTTTACTTTTAAAAAAATCTGTATTTTCAAAAAATGATTGTTTAAATCTAAGAAATTAAAAATTATTTGCTTTGCTTAAAAAAAGATAATTTCGATCAAGCATTATGCCCTTTCCCCTTCATTTTGTTACCTGCTCAACAAGCAGGTTGCAATCTCTTTCTCGGTTCTAGTAGAATGTTTCTCCTCTTTTTGTACTTGCGCGCCAAATTCCTGTTTTTTTATCAACAAGCTATTTAATGATCCCCCCCCCGTGATATGCGCCCCTAGTCCAAGGCGTATGGGTCTAGAGGATGGCCTGTTAAGTAATCCGGGCATGTCCATAGAAGAGGTAAACGCACTAGCAGTCGTCACAGTGAAGCATATTTTGTGGCTTTTTTTAACCTGTGGGCATACACTATCAATCACCATTTTTGAAACTCAGTGAGCATATTATAGCCCTTCTCTTCCTTAATCATCCCATGTTTTAAAAATGCCAGAATGTCAATTTGTTCAATTTTTTTCAAACCTCAAATTTGATCCATCAGTGGCCATTATATAATGTACAGGAGTCAGTAGTGGCCATATTGCTGTTTAGAAGTGGCCACCGGGTGGCCACTACTAGATCACACAATAATATTATGTCAGAAATGAGGGAGGTTTTTATGTAAAGAGATTACAACGTATTAAAAGGGAAATTGAGTTGATTTACGAAAAACCCTTCCTGGTTCAGTAGTGGCCACTCGGTGGCCATTTTTGAATTTCCCAACTTTTTTGGTACCAGTAGTGGCCAGGTAAACTGTCAGCCAAAAAAGCAACTATTTCGAGTTGAAAACGTTCCAACATGGTCTTTCACATTTCATAACATGGTTACAGTTCTAAAAATATTATTATTGAGCATTATTCTATTCATAATACAACACAATGTTTATATACCTCGTTACGGAGAAGCGTTAGAAGACAGCTGAAAAAACATCGATAATCCAGGCGACCGTATTAAATAGTTGATAACAATTTTCCATGATGCTCTACCTACTCCTCCTTAAACTGCCCACTACACTACAGCCTGAGGTCTACCTCCTGCAAGTTTGAATCCACTGGGACCCCTAGAATCCTTATTTTTAAAATATAAACCTTAAAGTGGTCACTACTGACGCAGTGGCCACTACTGGTGCATTTACCTTAGATGTCGCAACATCTACTCCAGGTTCCACTGGACCAGTCGCCAACTCTGTATCAATATTAACATTGATTTTCCTCAAAAAACTGAGCCCACATTTAAATTGGGTAGTATTATGGGTTGTTCCCATTAGTTTCGAATGCAAAGCAGAGAGCTGCCCAATAGCTGGGGAGCTAACCGATGGAAAACTGCAAATTATGATAAGAAGATACCACTTGGTAGAAATGCTGTTTATGACTATTAAATGAAATTAAGACCCAGAGGCACTTTCAAAAACCATTTAAATCCAAGATGGCGGCGTTTTTCAAAATGACTACTCATATTAGAGATTTTTAAATATTAGTCCTACAAAAGAGGTTTTTATATTGAACTATAGGTTTTCCAGGACACAGATTTCATTTTGTATGTTGAAAATAAGCTGAATGATCATTTTGGAGCTTTTGTTTAAAGATAGTTTTATTACTTACAAAGGAAACTTCGTGCTCAATGTAAAAATAGGAAAAATTTTAAATGCAAATATGTTCAAAAATATTAGTACTATATCATTAGTCAAACACTGCTTCATCTTTGCATTAATTTTTGTATAGTAGTGTGCAAGACAGACCAACGACGCTTCTGCAACTGCACTTGTTCAAGCAGATTTTGCCGGTGCAGTTTTTGAGCTCAGTGCATGAATGAGAAATTTCCGGTAACTCCGACCATTTCAGCTGTCATCCAACCCTATTCACTTGTGGATGGTGCACGTATATGTTTGTGGGCTTGTCCCCAAATCTGTCTAGCCTGGAATACTACTATATTTGCTGCTGTAAGGCACCCTTTGTAGCTCGCAAACTTTCAAGTGGCCGATTTTTTGTCATAAGCAAGTCTTTCCTTACATCATTATAATTAAGTTATTACTAGAGGAACAGTACAGTAGTTCTACTATTTACCTTTCAAAAATGTCAAAAAATTTCCTCGGTATAGAACTTTGAGGTTGCAAAATAAATCAAAAACGCCAGAGTTGCTTCTTTGGACTTACCAGTGAAGCTAGGAATGCTGTCACAAAACCTATGAAGGCATGAAATCCTGGTAAAGCCTTTCATTTCCTTTTCTTTTCCAATATATACATATATTACATGAACTGTATAGGGCCGCGGTGGCCTGATCGGTAAAGCACTGGACTTGGGGCCGGAGGGTCCCGGGTTCGATCCTCGCTGGTCGAAGATCCACCATCGTCATTAATGGTGACTGGGCGACGATAAATATGCTCGTGGTCACAATGTCCTCCAAGTGAAACGATACCTCTGGGGGTGCCAGACCAAAAAGTTATTCGGCCTCTGGTCTGGTTCAAAATTATCGAACTGTCCGTATATGGTGCTGCCATCTATCGTGTTGTCTGAGCCAAAACGGACTTCCACCTAGAAATAGGCGCTCGATTAAACGAAAGCCGTAACTCCTCTGCCCTAAATCGAGTAGCATTGCTACACGGGCTCGCCTTCCCGAGTGGCATATGTAACAACAACACTTGAACTGTAATGAATTTGTTGTTATTTTCGGTTCCAAAAGCAATCCAAAGTTTATCCAAACTTAATGTTGACAAGGAAAAAAAGTAAGATATTGCTGAAACTAAGACATCTGTATCAACAATGCACATTACAACTCCTGAAACCGTTTTCTACCTTGTCTTGAAAATGCAGTAACATTCTTAAGCCTGTTTCCTCTGGGCCAGGGCAAGTAACATCAATGAGGGAAGTTTTTGCACTGTTATTTCCTTTAATGTATTCACCTAAAGTCGTTAGAACCTGCACATTTGTTATTGTACTTTACAACTAACGTACCTAACAGCAGTGGCAGCGGTTGGAGCTTATAAGTGGAGTGGGGGGGGGCAAAAAAAAATCACTAAACATCATGGGACTTTTAGAGGCAGCAAAAGGTGGGAAAAAATGGCATAGAAAAGAAATGACATCACTATGCACATTAACCCGGCTATCGATTACGATAATGTCCTGATTTTCTAAAATTTGATTTCAAAGCTCCTTCAAAGTGCTTTAAAGAGATCGAATCATAGTAAAAAATTTAACTTAAAATTAGTGGTACTGCTCAAGATGGAGTCAACTATTTTCTTCATGTTTTAGCTACAACTCTTCTATTTATCGGCTTCTTTCCGGTATAGAAACCATCCAACGCCTTAGTGCTGATGGATCCTGTGTCAATCCTATTGCACCGCCACCCCCTTTAACTATTGCATTATTTTGTTGGTGTGCTAGGTCAATAGTGATTGCTGAGAATGATCAATTAGATTTTCTTATCTTAAACTGTCCAGAAATAAATGATTGATGTAGTTCTGGTAGTTCAATCTCTTCATCATAAAGATCCTATTAGATGGATTGACAACCGACATGCGTAACTTAAAGCCACAAACCTCTAAAACATTTGTTGATTACTATGAAAACACATTAAAACCTTACGTTTGTAAATATATTGAGACTTTCTAATGCCAGAGAATTGATTTTATTTGGGACAGATATATTACACCAACGATTAAATGTCAAACCCGAGAGAAGTGGGGAGCAGGAATAAGAAGAAAAGTTCTTTCACATGGTACTTTACCTAAAAATTGGCAAGGATTTTTAAGAAATTCAAATAACAAAGAAGGGTTCTTTGCTCTGCTAGATACGTTAGCTGTAAGTACCATAGCAACTGTGCAGGTTCTAACGACTTTACGTGAAGACATTATAGTACAGCAAAAACTTCCCTCATTGATGTTACTTGCCCTGGCCCAGAGGAAACAGGCTCAAGAATGATACTGCATCTTCAAGGCATGGTAGAAAACGGTTTCAGGACTTTGCATTTGCATTGTTGATACATATGTCTTCGTTTTAGCAATATCTTACTTTTTTCCCTTGTCAACATTAAGTCTGGATAGATTTTGGATTGCTTCTGGAATAGGAAACAAAAACAAAACCATTACAGTTCATACCATATATGAAGCTACTGGAAAAGAAAGGCTTTTCCAGGATTTCATGCCTTCATAGGTTTTGTGACAGCAATCCTAGGTTCACTGGTAAGTCCAAAAAATCAACTTTGAAGGCATGGATTATATTCAAAGAAGCAACTGTGGTGTTTTTTATTTATTTTGCAACCTCAAGGTTTTATACAAAGCGAAATTTTTGACCTTTTGAAAGGTAAATTGTAGTACTACTGTACTATTCCGCTAGTAATAGCTTAATTGTAATGATGCAAGGAAAGAGTTGTTTATGACAAAAAATCGGCCACTTGAAAGTTTGCCAGCTACAAAGGGTGCCTTACAGCAACAAGTATTGCTTAGTATTCCAGGCTGGACACATGTCGGCACAAACTCACAAACATATCAGACGTGCACCATTTCCAAGTGAATAGGGTTGGATGGCAGCTGAAATGGTCGGAGTTTGCGGAAATTTCTGATTCATGCACTGAGCTCAAAAACCGCACCTGCAAAATCTGCAAGAACAAGTGCAGTTACAGAAGCGTTGGTCTCTCCTGCACACTACTATGCAAAAATTAATGCAAAGAATGAAGCAGTGTTTGAATAACGACATAGTACTAATATTTGCATTTAACATCTTTCCTCTTTTTACATTGAGCAAGTAATTTCTTTTGTAAGTAATATAATTATATTTTTTAAAAAAAGAACCAAAATGAACATTTAGCTTATTTTGAACATGCAAAATGAAATCTGTGACGTGAAAAAACCTATAATTTTCAGGGTTGGCAAGTTTTTGCCGGGGGCGGAAAAAACCATGGAAAAAACCACGGTTTTTTCCGGCCGGCAAAAATAGGTTTTTGCCAAAGTGGCAAAAATAGATTTTGTGTTAACGACTTACGAACAGTTTTTTTTTTCCCTTTTATATAAAACTAAAAGCATGAAAAGATTTTGATAAAATTTTAACTTAATTATTGTTATAGTTTAAAAAACATTTAAGGTTTAACTTACTTTTAAAATTATGGAGCAGTTTTACTTCTAAATTTTTAAACATTAACATAAAATTTCAGTTTGTAACATCTAAGACAAATAATTAACTTATAATGAAAATGTAATTAGCTTGTTTATAATAGCATTTTTTACAGAATACTAAATATCTATGTAAAGTATACTTAAGATACAACTATAAAAAAAAAGAAATGAAAGTAATTAAAAAGCAAAATACACATTTCTTTACATTGAAATATCACTTAAATCATCATAGTCTATACCATCTTCATCAAAACCTATTTGTTGTTTAAGCATGGCATAGCAATAAACTAGTTTCGTGAGAGAAGCAACTGACAAACGGTTTCGTATTTTTGATTGTATAAAAGAAAAATTTGAGAAATATCTCTCTATTGTAGCAGAACTTGCAGTACACATTTGAAGAGTTGTGACTAGTGTGCAGAAATCTTTGGGTACTGTACTGCATGTAAATGCATTATTTCTTTAGTGAGCAAAAGTTAATATTTTACTATATTCAAGTAAATATTCTGTTATTAAATAAATAGCTTAAAAATCTTAGTGGGATAAAAAAAGTAATTAATTAAATATATATATATATATATATATAATATAATTAGAATTCAATCTTATTATTAATTTACTAAGCTTAAGTAAACATTCTTTGTTTTAGCATTGAAGGAATTAGCTCATTCTGAAAAAATTGTTTTAGCAAACATTTAAAATCTTAAGTTTTGCAATCCCAACATTTCTTTTTTATTTATTTTTCACCTTAAAAATTAGAAGTAACATGGAGAGACATAACTAAAATATTAAAGTGCATTATTTATATTATATTGTTACTATTTCTTGATTGACAATATAATGCTACTTTATTTGCAATTAGGTTTTTGCCGTTTTTTCCATTTTTGCCATGGTTTTTTCCACCTTTACCTTTTTGCCGGCAAAAAACCCAACCCTGATAATTCTATATAAAAACCTCTTTTGTACATGTATTAAAAAAACTCTATTATGGGTAGACATTTTGAAAAACGCCACTATCTTGGATTGAAACGATTTTTGAAAGTGCCTCTGGCCTGGGCCTTAATTTCATTTCATAGTCATAAAGAACGTTCCTACCAAGTAGTATCTTCTTATCATAATTTGCAGTTTTCCATTGACTTTTGTCGTTTAGCTTCACAGCTACAACCGGAGGCGAGAGTTATAAAGGGAGTTCGCGAAAAAAAAATAAGGGTGGCGACAGGAACTGGGAAAAAAGTATCGTGACTTTTCCCTGTTTAAGTTAACCAAATTTCCCTGATTTACGTTACCAATGATAATGGTTTCCCTTTCTATGCCCTACCTGAAAAGCATTGCATATTAAATAAATTGCAATGTTTAAAACGGTTAAAGCTGTTAATTAAAATTTATATTTTGAAAAGATGCTCTTTTTTTGGTAAAAATTTGGTTGATTTGCCTGATGCTAAATACACATAAATAATCGTATTTAAAAAAACGCTGATTTGGAAAAACCTCTACGTCGGGCTCCACTTTACGAATTTTTACAGGTCCCCAAACAACTTTTTCGAGGAAAAGAAAAAATATGTCTTCTAAAATATTTAAAGGAATCCCCCATAAACATTTGAGCAAAATCAAAAATGGTGTACGTCCGAGAACCCCATTTCTGCCCGCTTCTTATAAAAACTGACTCTTAACTACTTGAATGCGACGAGGAGTTAAGCTATCGTGCTTCTCTTATGGAGAACCGAAAATACGCAGAAGTAAAGTCGTACTGCTGTTTGTTGCAATACTTTTTACAATACCTAGACCACAATTTACTTTTAGCTTTTATTAATGAAAAGGAGAAGGAATGGTTAGTAAATCCAAAATACAAGAAGTGCGTAAACATATTTTTACTTATGAAAAATTTCCTCGGTGAAGCTTGTTACAGTGCGAAGTGTACACAGTAAAAAAAAAAAAAAAAAAAAAAAACGGAATTAAACTATGCAACTTGACTTACGTTGTATGTAAAAAAGGTACTCGTGAAATTTGTTCAGAAATAGTTCTTATAACAAATGGGCATAAAATATTTTGTTGATAAAGACAACTTTTTATGTCATAATTAGAGTTAATAAAAGGCGTTTTTATTATTTTTCAAAAATAAAATGAAATAAATAAGAATTACACGTTTTATTCCGCCCTTTTTAAGAGCAAGAAAATGCTTCAGCACTTAAACGATTAACGTATAGTCTTTTTAAAAAGATATAAATTTAAATGCTGTTTGAATTTTGTAGGAAGAAAATTAATTACAGTTAGTCTGGGAGTTTTCTAAAAGGTACTTTTATAAATTATTTTTTAACTGACTTCTGTTTGCTGTTACAAATAAATGTACTGCTGTGTCAGAAAAATACTTTTAAAACTTAATAGCCCCTTTTTTCAATGTGAAAAGGGATTTACAGCACACACATAGATGAATACCGAAGGAAATTAAACGTTGAGAACCTAATTTAAGACTGAAACTCACAGATATTTGAGTCAAACTTTGAGCTTCTTTATTCCACAACTATCCCATTTAGAGGTTTTTTTTCTTTCTTTTTTCTTTTTCTTTTTTATTTTTAAAGTTGACTGCAGCTCAACAAATAATAATCAATGGTTTTGTTATTTGTGTAATTTGTTTTGCATTCATCTACTAGCTATCATTTTAGTTTTTAGAAAGTGTTTGCACATAGTTTGGTACTATGATTTCGTTTTTGTTATGAACTATTGAGCAACATCAAACTAAAGCATTTCTTTTCTTTTTTTTTCTTGTTACTTGTTACTTACTGCATAAGGGATTCGCCAACTTCTTTCGCTTTTTGAAAGGGGTTCGCAAGGGAAAAAAGCGTAGGAACCGCTGTAAATTTTAAAATCTATAAGAATTTATAAAAGTCGTCAATTTATAAAACCCAGAAACAAAATGGCATTATATGATTATTTCAGATAAATACGGTAAATATAGTATTTTAACGTGTAGACAAAATTGATTACAGACTGAAAAAAATCAGGAAATTAATAAAACTTCTACGCATTTGTGACAAGGAAAGGAATTACACCACACACCTCAATTTTTTTAAGGGAATTTAGCACCACCAATGGTACTTTTTTCGCACTACCCATCATCGAAAATAGAAAAACCTTTTTTCCCTAATTTTACTTAACATCGTTAAATCGAAACTTAAACGCAATTAAGGGAAACCAAAAATTTACGCCAAAATTTTCATTTTTTTAAAAACGCAATTTGAACCACCAATGGCATCTTTTTCTCGCTACCCACATTGAAATTATATAAGAATGCTTTTTCAATCCACCCTAATGTACATATGGATGTCACAATAAAACCTGCGATACTTAACTCAAGAGTGATCAAAATGATACTTTGGTTGTTCATACGCTCGTAGTTATACAAACGGACAGGCGTGTCGAATTAACGAATGAACGTACCTTAGGATTCGGGTATGAATAAAATAGAACTTTGGACCAAATTTCAGAGAAAAACTCTTAGTTACACATTACTACCTTTGTTTAACACAGTAAAATTACAGTGGATACAAAAATAACGAACTATCCATTTCATATAAATAAATGTTCAATCTCATTTTAACTGTATATACATTGCTTGAATTCCATTACAACGAGATTGCAGTTGGAACAAAGCTTGAGGTCTCTTGAAATTCGTAGTAACGAGATTTCACTGTATAAGGAAGCAAAACAAATATTTTTTTCCATCAACTTACCGGTGAATGTGTCTAAATTTTGTCCAATCAGGGCTGAAAACAATGATTTAAAAGCATACAAACATACTATTTTTATTTATAAATATAAAATACACATATATGTATGTATATATGTTTGTGTGTATGCTAATCATAAAGCACTGGAAGGAAAATAATTGTAAAAGCTACGCAAATAGTAAAAGTGAAAAGAAAAAGTAGCATTTTAAACGCAACAGGAAGGAGGAAAATTCATCAGCGATAGCCAACACTTGGACCAGAAATTAAAACCAGAATATTCAAATCAAAAAACGAAGATGTCATTAGGGTTTCGTTCATACACAGTGCATCTTGAAATGATAGATTTTATTTTTCGATTTGCTGAAAGATAATTGTCATTGTTTCAAAATCGAAATGCTTCACAGGAGATTCTTTTAAAAGTATGCTAAAACGATAAACAGATTTGTGGCCTCCACAAATCTATTTTCAAACATGAGAGACGAATTGTGGAAAGTAGCTGTTCCCAAAATATGAAGAAAATTAGTCACCTTTATGAAGGCTTTAATTGCTCAAGGTGGAATTGAGATCCAGGTTCATTATACAGAACACTACAGCAGATACAGGTCGTAAGGAAACAAATGCCGTATAAAAATGCGTTGAATTTAAACAGACGCTTGGATTCTACAAAATTAAATAGTTGAGCTTCCAAACTAAAAAGGTTCAAGAAAAGAAGTTCAACAATAGTACTGAAAGAAAGGCATTTGAGGAAGATTTCAGAAATGTAAACTTATTTACCATACACAGAAAATTCAAACTAGCTCGTTCACATAACAGCTATGGCCATAATTGGAACACCATAAGCGTCCAGCTTCCACATTTTCCTTCCAATGCTTGATACTTGGGTGCACCGATTTGTGTGTGTGTGTGATGTTGGAGAGAGAAAGAGAGTAGTGGTGGGCCTCTTCCCAGAAATTTTTTTGCAATGTCATATTTTTTTTTTTGGGGGGGGGGGGATCGTCACAATCGCTCGCAATGAGGATGTGGGCCTGGAAAAGGCTCTCATCTTAACAAGGTGATCATACGACTAGGCCCCGAAAATATGCTGAGAAGGCCCTCACACATTCTGTCATTCACTGCCTTGTAAATGAACGCTGAGTTATTAAATTAAATTAGAAACAAAATTAGTTTTCAAAATTTGTTTTACAAACAGTATAAAAGACAGGAATGAGGAAGAATGAGGGGGGGGGGGTTGATTCGTAGGAGGAAAAGCCAAAAGGAACCCCTTACACGGATAAGGACACTTACCCTACCAAAAATAAAACTTAAAATTAGGACCTGGAATGTCAGAACCTTGTTACAAGTTAGAAAAATCAAAACATAGTAAATGAAATGAGAAACCATGACACTGATGTACTGGGAATATCAGAGTCAAGTTGGACACTGTTCAGGGAGGTAAAGACTTGAGACAACTATTATATATTATTTTTTGGAGATAATGTGAGGCATGAAAAAGGCATAGCTAGAAGAATCAGTAAAAAAGCAAAGAAAAGCATTTTGGACAGAGAGCCTGTAAACAACCAAATTATAAAACAAACATTCATTCTAAATTTGCCAATCCAACTGTCATACAAGCACATGCACAAACGAACAATGCTGAATAGAACACCAAGATTGAATTTTACGATAAACTCCAAGAAACAAGAAGGAAAACCGCTAAGCATAACCTCCTAATTTTAATGGGAGATCTGAATGCTTAGGTGGGAAAGAGAGTGATCGAAGAGGAACGTGCTGTTGAGCACAAGGCAATTAGAGCGAGGAATGAAAATGATGAGCTTTTTGCATCTCTCTGGGAGACTAACAACTTCATAATAGGAGGTAGTTCTTTTAAACATAAAGAAATACATAAAGTGACATGAAACAGCCCAGATCGGAAAACAACGAATCAAATCGACCATGTTGTCATTAATGGAACCTTTAAAAACATCTTTACAAGATCTAAGAGTTAAAAAAGGAGCTGATGCAGCATTGGATCATTTTCTTGTAACAGCTACAATCAAATCAAAATTAGGAAAAAATGTAAGATAAAATAAAAATTCGAAGATCATATATAATACTTAAAGACTGGAAGAAAGAAAAGTTAAGAAGGATTTTGTCACTGAATTAAAAAAACAGATTTTCAGAGTTCGAGGAGTCGGACGATGAGACTGATGGAGAAGACGAAATAAAATGGATGAGGCAAAGTTGCAGTGAAGCCTATAATGCAACTGCAAAGGAAGCATTTGGGAAGGCTGGTAAAGTAGCTAAAATGAGTAGATAACTTAGATATGTTAAAACTAATAGATGAAAGAAAGAAGAACTGTAAATCTGAGAGGCTGTGCATTAACTATCAGAAGAAATTCTGGGAGATGCACAAGAAGGTAAAATACTCTGCGAGAAATGACTAAAGAAAACGCTTCCAGAACAGTGGTGAAATTTATAAAATAATAAAACAGTTAAGCGGACGCAATCGAATAATGACTGCAGAGTAAAATAAGAACAACTTCTTACAGAAGATAAAGAAATACAGGAGAGATGGAGAAATACTGGATATTTCTGGAAACATGAACAGCTTTGCTGATGACGTCAAAGTTATGGGGATTGTAGAAAATGAAGAACAAGTAAAGCAGCTTCATGAGGATTCAGATCATATTACTAAGTGCACTGTAAAAAAATTCCAAAACGTTACTGGTTATTTACGAAGAACGTTTCGGGATTTCAGAGGTTTTCACCTATTTCCCCACAAAATCAAGTATTTTCCCAAAAAAGTTTCCTGAATTGCTAAAAGATGCACGAATGCAGACTTTTCACTAGTGTGAAAAATGTTTTTTGCTACCAGTTTAAAGGTTGACTGAACATGTTTGTTAAGTGTATCGGCTTTAGTTTAATTAGGGCCTGTCTGGATTGACTAAGCTCCCAAAGGGAGCAAGTAAGTCTCTGGATAGCTGCAGCTTTGAGAGGCAGGAACTGCAGGCAAGGAATATGTTTGGTTCTTGCTTGCAATTATTCGCGTAGCTTTGGCCATGGTTGCGCTAATGCTTCTAGAGCTTCCTTAGTAAACCAGGAAGGTTCTAATCAAATACAGTACACCTATTCAATTTTTATAGAAGGTTCACAACTGGCTATAACAGGGGAGATTTCCCAGTATTTCAGGAAGATTACTCACTTTCATCAGAAAAAGTTCCTGGTTTTTGTAAGATATGCTACTGGTTGAAATTGGGCACATCAGCTGCCTATTATTTTCCAGGAACGTTTCTGAATCATTTTTACAGTGTGTGCAGATAAGTGAAGTATGGTAGTTAGTGTTACAAAATGCCAAGTGCTACATTTAGGTCATGGAAATAAGTGTACGAGTTATTATTTATAGGGTTCAGTCATTAGTCAGGCAGAAAATATTATTGATCTGGGTGTCGCAACAAATCAGGACTTCAAGTTTAGTCAACAGTGCAGCATTGCAAGTAAACAAAATGCTTGGGTTTATAATTGATCAATTTCAAACAATCTTATAAGGTAATTCTGCCTTTATATAGAACTTTGGTAAGACCTTATTTGGAGCGTTCAGTTTTGGTCTTCTCAAAAAATATATTTCTTTGCTGGAAAGGGTTCAAAGAAGGGCTACTAGGCTAGTAAGAAGACTGTCAGATTTAGATTATGATGCCAGACTTAAATGGTATAATATGGCCTACAGCAAAGGAAAGTCAGAGGGGACATGATTCAGGTCATTGTTTTATGCTATTCAAATATCAGGCTAATTTGGAAATTAGGAAAAATTATTACTTAAGTAAGGGTTGTGGGCATTTGGAACAGCTTACCCAAAGAGGCTGTAATGAGTAAGATAGCTTTAGGAATGCCATTGATTTTCATTGGTGACTAATTAACTGAGTTGGACCAGCTCAGCTGAGCCCAATTAGATCATGAATTCTAATGAATAGAATCAAGGAAATTATTAAAAGACAGGTTAAGGACTCAATAGGCAGGCCTTAAATTCAGTAGAAGTACAATGAATCAAAACTTCATGCTTAGAAACATAATAGAGCAAAGCCCTGAATTCAACTCAACATTATATCTCAATTTTGTAGACTTCGCTAAAGCTTTTGACAGCATAAGTAGAGTGTCTTTGGAAAATCTTCAGAATTTATAAGCTGTTACAAAAAATAAATAATATTGCTGAAAACATATCAAGGAAGCATTTGCAGCATTTTGATAAATGGAAGTAGTTAAAAAAAATTGAAATAAAAACAGGAGTAAGACAACGTGTTGTCAGGACTGCTGTTTAATATAGTAATTGACTGGACAATGAGACACATCCTGAAAGAATGTAAAACTGGAATTAGATAAAAATATTGCATGACAATCTTGAAGATTTTTACTATGCAGATGACAATGCATCATCAAAATTTGAAAATATGAAGTCAAAAACAAGCAAGCTGGGAGGAAATGCAAGGAAAGTTAGATTGAAAACAAATGAAGCCAAGACAAAAATGATGAAAATCAAAAGTGACAAAAATGAAACAATCTGCAAAAATGGAAAGAGAAAGTTGACAATTTAGCTAGGATTACATATTTCTACTGAGGGAGGCACAAATAATGAAATATTAATAAGAATTTTAAAAAAGCTCAATACACCTTCAAATCTCTACATGAAATATGAATCTGACAACAAACATATAACCAAAACTCAAAATAAATTTTTTAATTCAACAGTTAGAGCAGACCTCCTCTATTGCAGCAATACATGGAAACTAACTAGACAGCAAGAAAAAAAGTTTGATGTCTTTCAAGCCAAAAGTCCGAGGAAAATGTTAAACATATACTGGCCAAATAAAATACCTATTTTGGATTGATACAAACACACCAATTGCAAGCCCATTACTACACTGGTAAAAAATCACAGATAGGACATGTTCCCAAATGCAGACAGTAACCCAACAAGAACAGCTCTGACGTGAACCCCTGATGGTAGGAGGACTTGAAAACATTTGAAACTAACCTGGCGTCAGACGGCCTTACAGGAAAGAAATGTGGTCTGTTGGTCAAGCTGAAGGAATGCAGGGGAGCTGGCATTAAACTGGGCTGCCATGCTAGCAGCCTCATGAGTCACTAGGTCAAGGTAACACTATCGCCACCTATTTTACATGAACAAGTTGAAAATCTGATTTGCATATCACAGCATCTTCCTATCATTAAAATTTCAAGTGTGCAGCATACCCCCTTCTTGGTGTAGCAATTTAAATATGTGGTAGTGTACATCAGGAAAACAATTTATCATTTCTTGAATAGCATACTGCAGACAACATTTGTTAAAAAAAAAATTTCTGATTTTTAAAATTTATTTTGGATGAACAATTAACAAAACTTTGGTAAAGACATGATAAAGTTATTGTAAGCATAAATTGCTATAGAAATATTATATTTTGGTCAGCATGAATTTGAATTGTTGGCCGCTATGTCTAGTAGTCAGAGAAGTCTGACTGTGATGGGGAGGTCTTGGGTTCAAACCCCGGCCCAACCACGGATGTACTTTCTCTCTCCTGTTCTTGTCCTTTTGTTGTGTGAAAGTGTTGTGGTGTGAATGGTTGCCTACCCTATAAACGGGTCCTTATGGCAAGTGTGTATAGCGGAAGTTGGACTACACCCCAAATTACAGTAGTTGGAAAAATAAAAGCAGCTTACCCCAAATTGCCAGCCTAGCTGACAGAAAACAGCAACAACAACGAATTTAAATTGAGCAAATACATAAAAAAGAGGTGAAGAATGAGTAAGATAACATGAACTAATACTTGCAACAATTGTATTCAATTGATTTTAAAAGCTTTTTTTTTCAGGTTAAAAAATTATATTTTACAATAAAAAGATTCAAAAAGTTAAAACTATCTTATAAGGCAAACATTACACATAAAGCCATCTGCTACAGTGAAATCATGTAACAAAGAACTTCAAATCAACGCAAATTTTGTTCGTTGGGATAAGAATTTCATTGTAGTGGGATTAAAACAAACGTAACAAAAATCAGGGCTGAACATCTATATCGTTTGAACAGATACAGTAAACTCTGGATTATCCATAGTCTTTCACATGTTCAAAATATTTTTTAAAAAATTTACGAGGATTTACTGAATGTATATAAATAAACCCATTTTGACTAAACAAGTGAAAAACTGGGTACTCAGGAGTTTACAGTTCTTCATGTTATTAGTTATTCATAGTGTAACTGGGTTTTACTGTATTTGCATTCAGCAATATAAGAACATGAATAATTTTTTTAAAAAATAGGTAGTTATGTAAGAATTATCAAAACTAAAACAAAAAGCACATAAATCATTAATTTAAACTAGACTCAAATTTAAACAAAAGAAACCTACGTTAAATAGTACCTATGTTAAGTTTTTCCATCCACTACTGTAGAAGTACCACACTTGTAACATGGCTAAGACAAATCTAAAAATAAATAATTGAAAAAAATCAATGAAATATAAAATAAACTTCTGCTAAAGAGTGAAAATGTACATGGAAATTATACAAACCATGTGTCACTATCAATATCAAAAAATAACCAAATGAATTTTATGCAAAAAATGCTTAAATTTTTCAAAAAATTCTCTTGCCGACATCCGTTAATCAATTAACGAAAAAATCCTTTTTTTAGTTAAACTCTGTGGCCTCCCGAAAAATTGAAGATTTGGCATTTTGTGCCAAATCTTCAATTTTTTTGCATTTGTGTATTCTTAGGGGGAGGTGGAGCACGATGGTCCACTTTATTTACTTTTCATTTTGTATCTCATAAAAAAATTTGAGTATTAAGATTTTCTACAATAAGTTTCACTAAACATTTCTCAACATCACAGATTTTTTTAAATGTTGAATTGGTTAACCTTTTTTTATATTAATTTTTTTTTGAACCGATTCCAAAAGAAAAGAATCCTGTTACTAATACCATATATTTCAAAGAAAAAGTACAACAAAATTGAGAGTTTTAGGTTAGTATATCTTTGTGTTCTAAAACCAAATATAAGAAATTGAAATTTATTAATCTTGAGTAGAAGTATTTTTTTATTCGTTCAATCAATTATTTGTTTCATTTTGTTTCTATATAGAACGCGTGTTTGGCAAAACAATTATATTTAATACAGGAACATTATTATAGCATGTATTACATATTTTACTCAAAGAAAACAATTGTCTGCAAAAATTTAGAGGCATATTTGAAAATATAAATGGTATAAAAATGCAGATATGAAATAAATCTTCTGGTAAAATTAATTTAGTACAGTCGACTCTCGATATCTCGAAGTACGAGGGACCAAGAAAAAGATTCGACATAGCCGAAGTTCGAGATACCGAAAACTAACTATTATTTCCCTTTTGAAACAATTGTAAAAGTAATTAAACAAAACCACACATAAATGCTCAGATAGGAGAGAAAACTTGTATTAGTTTCCCCAAAAAAAAAAATACAAAAGTGTGTAAAACTTGAAGAACATAAGCAAAAATAATATTACTAATAAAAAAATGTATTTCTTACTTCACATTTAATAAATATTGCTTTATACTTGCTTGTTTTTTTGAATTAATATTTCTGCTATGTATGAAATCATTAATTTTACTCATGGCATTGAATATATCCTGTGGAACATTTTCCCGACTTTCAATAGAACGATGAATAATCGATAGTGCATTACTAACATCTGCATTTGTTGGCAAATCATTATGTTCAGAAATTTCAATTTTCTCTTCATTGTCCGTACCATCTTCTTTAGCTGTTACTTCTGCAATAATATCTTCATCGCAAAGTTCACCGCAGGTAATGAGCTCGGAGTCAACGTTTACGAAGTCAGAAAGTTCCAATGATTGTTCTTGAAACACATCTCTGAACTCGTTGTCCAAACATTCGTTAACCTCATCAACAATATTGGGAGCACTTGAAGGAAAGAATCCGCATTTCTGAAAACAATGAGCAATTGTGTCTTGGGAAACATCATTTTGCCAGGCACTAAAAACCATTCGAAGAGCATCTAATACCGATATGGAACTTGTATGCTCTTTATTATTTTCAATATCGTTGATGAGCTTTCTAATTACTCGTTTCCTATAATGCACTTTTAAATTACGAATTACTCCCTGATCAGCTGGCTGAAGTTTTGCCGTTGTATTTGGTGGGAAGAATTCAAGCTTAATTGACTTTAAATTTTTTAACTTTGGATGTGCTAGACAATTGTCCACAAACAGCAAAACTTCTCGAGATTTTTTATGAAAACTCAAATCAAGTTTTCTCACGTATTCTTCAAACAGCTCGCTGGTCATCCAGGATTTCTTATTGCTTTTGTAATTTACCGGCAAAGATTTGACGTTTTTAAAGCAACGTGGGTTTTTCGATTTACCAATAACAAAGAGGGGTAATTTTTCTGATCCATCAGCATTGGCACCAACAAGAACAGTTAAGCGATCTTTGCTCATTTTTCCTCCAGCGCAGGACTCTCCTTTGAACACTAAAGTTTTTTGGGGAACACATTTGTAGAATAATCCGGTTTCATCAATATTAAAGACGTCTGATGCTTTGTAACCAAACAGTAGGGTGGGAAGTCTTATTCTCCATTCTTCACAAAGACTTTCCGGGACGTCTTTAGCTTCTCCATGTAAATTCCGAAAAACTATGTTATGACGAGCTTTAAACCTCTCGAGCCATCCACTGCTTGCTACAAAGTCCATGTGTCCAAGGAGTTTGCCAAAATCAAGTGCTTTTTCACGAAGGAGAATTCCACTCACAGGGATTTCAGTCCACTTATGCTCATAATTCTTAAACCATTTCAAGAGTGCCGTTTCAATGTCGGTGTATGTGCACTCCTTGATTTTTTTACGATTAAGATTTGCAGAACCGCCCTTTGTTTCGTAATGTTCTAATATTTTTTCTTTGTTCGACATTATTGTCGATAATGTATTCGGCGGTATGCCATATTTCAGGGCCAAGTCCTTTTTCTTAACGGTAGGATTATTCTCTACATCTTTAATTAAATCGACCTTTTCTTCAATAGTTAAAATTTTTAGCTTTCTCTTACTCATTTTTCAAAACGCTGAGCATGCAATCATTTACTAAATGCTATGAGTGCTAAAAAGCTGAGATCAGCGAAGCTTCAAGTGAGCAGTTCCAAGTTCAATTGGTGGGTCACTAACTGGTTTAGCCCTCACCCAGGGGGTATTACACGTGCTCTCTTTCTTGCTAATCCCTTATCAACGTCTGGTCTATCTCCCTTTTGTACTCGTTCTAACAGAGCCACTGAAAAGAACTTATCGAAGCGTGAACAAGCAACGCGTGAACGAGTGCATTTTAGCTCTTTCTCTCGTCAAAAGAGGTGGCGACCTGTCAATTACGCCCCCGTCTTCAAAGCCCTAACAAAAGGGAGCAGGTGGTGAAAATAGCAGAATTTTCTCCGTCATTTTACGGTCAAGTTGGTTTCGCTACTGATAATCAGGACAATAAATGTTAAGAGATGTCTGTCTCAAACTTCGAGATAAGCGGAGTGAACTTCGAGTTAACGAAAAAAAACCCCATTAAGAACATTAGCAGAAGTTTGGGACCATCCAAAAACTTCGACATAAGCGGAAATTCGAGTTCAGCGAAGTCGAGATATCGAGAGTCGACTGTATATGTTTTGTCAAATAATTATAAAATACTTTTTGCCCTAAGTCTTCATTATTACTATTTCGAAACATGTGTAACATGAAATGAAATGAATGGATAAATTATTGAGATTTAAGAGAGAAAAAAAGTTTTTAAATTATGAAGGGTAAGTTAGTCTGGTCCAAAGAAAGAGCCCCACAAAGAATAGACCAACCTACAACACGTTCTTGGTCGGAAAAGTGATGTCATAATTTTTTTCTTTTTGAAAAAAAAATATTAAAAAAAATGCCAATAATTGTGAACTAAAAGAACAAACTTTAAGAAAGGATTTTAATTCTTTCCCCTGCAATCATGATGAAAACCATTAAAAAAAAAATTAAGATGCACTTTTCTGAACATTACTCAGCACAAGTGAAATAACACTTTCTGGAATAAAATATGTAACATTTCAATATAAATGTACCATGTGATTTCATTATAGGATTTGTAAGACCATAGGAGCTATTTGTTGGTCAGAAAATAAAAATATTAATAGAATAAAAATAATTAATACTAGTCCAACATGCTCCATCTTCCCCTAAAAATGAAAACACTCTGGTAAAATAATTTTCCCTGTTCCACTGCTTATATCAGGTATTCAGTTTACCATAACTGAACATCATATTTCATACCTTGCTCAATGTTTGGTAATGATTTTCTTTTCTGTAAAAAGGACAAACTAAGGTGAAAGACAGCCAAAAAAGTGTTGTAAAATATTTCTTCTTTACTAATAATAAAGCTGAAAGTCTGTATGCCTGGATCTCTGTCTTTTTCACGCATAGCACTTAGACCGTTCGGCCGATTTTTATGAAATTTGGAACAAAATTAGTAACATAGAGGGAAGCATCTTGAAGTTATTTTTCAGAAATTTGATTTTTTCTTTTTCTATTCCAGTTTTAAGCCCATTTCACCGAGTGAATTACCATAACATGGATGAGCAAATAAAAATAGCCATATTTGCGAGAAATTCATCATTCATTATTTGTAAATATACAATTGAAACAAATGATCATTTAATATTATACTACGGGCAAAATCGTGCAGGTACCGCAAGTTATAAATAAGTCTTTCTGTTTGGATTACTCTTTAGTTGATAATTGGCAAATAGTTACTAAAAATAGTAAATGTATCACAATTTCAGGGATTTACAAATATCTCTATTCTATCACAAGGCAATACAAATCTCTTTTTGACAATTTCCGATTTTTGTAAATATTGATGGAGCACATAAATTACTAAATCATCACAAAAAAGTACATAGCCTACCTGATTATACACTTTTCTGATCAAAATAAGAATCGTAAACTCTAAAAAGTTAATATTTTAAAAATATTCATTTTCTGCTCTTTTTTCCTCTAGAACTAAACCTTATAGTAATCTAGTACAACAACGCAGTGGGACCAAAAGATGCAGTGGCATAGCCAAGATTTCATTTTGGAGGGTGTCCAATCAGTGACGTAGCCAGGAAGTCATTTGGAGGGAAGAGGGGCTAAGGAAATTTGATAAATTGATATGGAGATCTTCTTAAAAAATAAGCAAAACAGATTTTAGAGATTTTATTCAACTGTCATTAATGACACATAAGTTTTTCGGTTGTCTGATACAAGGGGAGGGTCATGAATCCCCCCCCCAAAATTGTCAACAATAGTATCCATCCACATTGCTTTCAAACACTTTTTGAATAAAATGTAAATGGGCAAAATCAAAGTAACGGACGCACCATTTGCAAGAAAAATACAAAAAGTCTTGATGTTTTCCAACTCATTCATTGATTTGCTGGTTAAAATTTTGGCATGTTTAGATCAAGCCTAACATTTCCTTTCACCCTGTACAAGTTTTTGTCTTCATGCATAAAATAAATTTGAGGGTTTGGGGTCAAAATGTCGCCACCGAAATGTCGCGGCCAAAATGTCGCCGGTCCAAAATGTCGCCGGGCCGAAATGTCGCTTGTCCAAAATGTCGCTTGGCCAAAATGTCGCCAATCCAAAATGTCGCCGGCCCAAAATGTCGCCGGGCCGAAATGTCGCCGGTCCAAAATGTCGCCGGGCCAAAATGTCGCCTATCCAAAATGTCGCCGGCCCAAAATGTCGCCGGGCCGAAATGTCGCCGGTCCAAAATGTCGCCGGGCCAAAATGTCGCTGGGCCAAAATGTCGCCGGGCCAAAATGTCGTAGAACCAAAATTCGCTCATTCAGTTGGTAAGAAAAATGCAAATGTACAAAAATGCTGTTTAACACCAAATTTGCAGAATAAATGATTACTGCCTTTAATGAATGTCTTCGTTAAAAATAGGACTGAACTAACTGAGTTTCTTGATGAATTCTAAAAAGATTATTCCGTTTTGATTCGCAACTCTCGGCTGTTTTTCAGCAAACAAATAGAATACAAGCGTTACGTTATCTTATTTCTTGTGACTCGCTATCTACCAACTGTAAAACGTTCTGACGGCGTTCAGTTCTGACGTTCGATAAATTTTTTAAAACTTTTCTTCAAGAATAGTGTGCGTTTGTATGTGACCGATTTTTTGGGGCCATTCTACGTCAAAACCTGTAATAAAAATTCGAACGATACCCGCAAGTACCCATATATGATTTAGGGCTGCGTGGTTTTTTTGCGTCAATTCGTTCAAGATAGTGGAGTAACTGAACGTTTTCATCGATATGCGTGACTGTCATTGCTCAAAAAATGATGAACGGAATCAAATAAAATGTTAGGAAGCAGCAGGGGGACAGATTTTGGGGCCAATAACACCAGAGGGTGGAGCAATCGAATGTTTTTTTTCCTTTCTTTTTTTTTATCTGTGACTGATATATCTCAAAAAGTAATACAGTAGACCCTCGTTTTCAGCAGGTTTATTTTACGCGGTTTCGATTATACGCGGTTGAAGATTTGACACCTTTATTTTATTTACGCAGATGAGTTTCGGTTTTACGCTGATGCGGCAATGCAAACAGGTAACATTTTCCTCTCTTTCAAAACCCTAGCTCCTATAGATTGCAGATTACTCGTAACTAATTGCATTTTGGCGTGCTAATAATCGAACTTGGGTCCTTGGAGACATTTTATGCGATTGGTTCCAGAGCTTTTTCCATTATAGAAGTAAAGTGATTAAACTCACACAGTTCAGAACTCACTGGAAGAAGAGCTTTTAGGAGTGACAAAGGAGAACAAAACCAACGAGGGTACCGACTCCGGTGACACACAACCAAAAACGCTCACATTGAAAATTTTGAACCATTCGTAGACAATAGAAATAATCTTTTTTCTGATTTGTTAGTAAAGGAAGATTTTATCAAGGAAATGACGCAAGTGGTCATGGATGCGTTAATGCTCAGCAAAGAATTAGAGGAAAAATTCTTAATGACTACCAAAAGACTATCATAGCCAGCTCTTCTTCATAAACATAACACGAAATTAGTTTGTTTTCTTTATGCATATTATGCATAAAAATCGATATAAGTACACATTAAACTTTTCATACAATTAGTCATCACTAGAATGAAGTATTTTTTATCTACGGAACCTAATCCATATTTTGAACCCATTCCCTATTTTTGATATTAGGTCTCAATTTACGCGGTTTCGATTTACGCAGCATTTCCGTGGAACATAACACCCGCGTAAAACGAGGGTCTACTGTACAAGGGTTAAGACAAAATTTGGTCTACAGGTATATCTTAAAGGGCGAGTTGCTCATTTATTTTTGGCTTCAGTCATCCCAAAAGGATGGATCATCGAATATTTTTAATCGTTTTATGTGACTGCTATATCTCAAGAAGTAATGCGAGGATTCATACAAAAATGTAGCATGCAAGTGAAATTAAACGAAAACAAGCCTTATTTTCGTTCTAAGTTGAGTTTCGTAATCGTTTACGTGAGTCAGTGTAATTAATTAAGCAATGAAAAATATACTGAATTTAAATATGAGAGGTTGAGCAAGATATCAATAAAATCTAAATTAGCCGTGTATTCCTCTCATTTTTGTAGCACTTTAACTAGCGTGGGTGTTAAATAAAAACTGAGTTTGCATTCTTATACAATTTGCGTAGTAAAAATTCAATAATTAAAACAGCATTTTTTTCTGAGAGGGGAAAAATTATTTGTTTATTATTATTATTATCAGTATTCTTTTCTTTCTGAATTACCAAGCTATATTGAGCTAGAACTATTACTTTTTGAAACTCATTTTAAAAATAAGTCTAGGTCAAAATTGATCTGAATAATCTCATTGATATCAGTTATTTCACCCTACATTGTGAAATTGTTTCTTTTCTATTTAAAATTGGAAAATGTGATTCAGCTGACAAGCGCTACTTTGCAAGCATGAAAGTATCCTCTTGAAAACCTCTAATAAAATAGCTGTTCTGAAATTGTCCCCCTTGATGTTCTATCGAATATATAAATTTCATGAATGTTGAGAATTGAAAATATTTGTCATCGCGTAGAGTCGTTTTTCAAAAATCTGAGTGAAAGACACCTGTTTTAACAATCACGGGTTTCATTGATTTCAAAAGATTTGACGGTGAAGATTTCGACGTAATTTCAGAATTTTACTCATAAGAAAGAGTTTCCACAGCAATAATCTGTCATCTCTGTTAAACATTTGTTTTACCGTCCCAAAATCCCGGTCGCAAAGGACATACAAATGTCCTCTCAGAGGAAGGTCTCGAGCAGTCTTGTTAAACTTCTTCAGTTTCATTTCCAGAAAAAGTCTCAGAACAGTTTTGATCTTACTTTAACCAACGTATATCTCACTGAAAACGTACAGTTTTTTTTTTTTTTTTTTTTTACAGTTTTTAGGGTGATGTTAAAAAATCTATGAGAAAATTAAATTTCATTAAGATACCTTTCTACTTGATTTCCACCCTGGCCCGTGATTTCGAATTTTTCTAGTGAAAGGGGAGAGGGAGGATAACGGGTATATAACCAATGCAAATTTCATAGGATTGCTATAAAAAGCACTTCCACTTGTATATATAAAAAAAAAATTCAAAGTCGGGGGCCATTCCGCCTGATCCCCTAAATTACTGACTTGTCGCTAAGGTAATAATATGCTAGAGTGAAGGAGTTATTTGTTTTTACTTCATTACGCCAAAAAATACAAACCGCCTATTCTCTTGCCATATTCACATAGCGCCTCACTATTCTTTCATTCGCCTTTAGAACAGTTTAGTTTTACTTCCATACCAATTTTTTTTCCAAATCCTTGCGTTACATCTTGATCCTTTGCTTTACATCTTGAGTATTATTATTAATCAGATTAAACGAGAAAAAGAAATCCGTTGCAGCAGCCTTTCGCATGTTTACGTTCTTAATAGTATACAGAAAAACGTATGTTTTTCTGAAAACTATTAATTTTCTGGAATTAATCTGATGCTTACGAATTCAGACAGGAGAAAACGTTTGGAATTTTTGAAGGAACTTACTTTGAAAGGCAATTAATATTCTTTCGCAACTTTTATGCTGAGAAGCATCGACGTACATTTAAATTTTTCGTACCAATTGAACTAGCGAATTTTGGGCCGGCGACATTTTGGACTGGCGACATTTTGAACCGGCGATATTTTGGACTGGCGACATTTTGGGCCGGCGACATTGTGGACCGGCGACATTTTGGACTGGCGACATTTTGGGACGGCGACATTTTGAGACGGCGACATTTTGGACCGGCGACATTTTGGACCGACGACATTTTGGACCGGCGACATTTTGGACCGGCGACATTTTGGGACGGCGACATTTCGGACCGGCGACATTTTGGGACGGCGACATTTTGGACCGGCGACATTTTGGGACGGCGACATTTTGGACCGGCGACATTTTGGGACGGCGACATTTTGGCCGCGACATTTTGGCCCGCGACATTTTGGCCGCGACATTTTGGGCGTATACCAAATTTGAGAGCTATACATTTTCCTCAATGGTAATGGACATACTATTTTTAGACAAGACTTTCAACAGAAGGCTAGTGTTGATCAAAATTCTCTGATTTACTACATCTCACAAGTGAAAAAATATTTTTCTTACAGACTTAAGTGTACTATGATCCAAAAACAATTAAAACTTGTAAAGAATTTTTTTCTATTATAATGATAAAAAATATTTTGTGTTGGTAACGGACGTACCTCTTCTACTTAATAAAAATGAAAATAATTGATAAAAAGGTGTGCATGATCAAATCAATATTTTAATGCAGGATTTTAAAAATGATGGCAAACTTGGTTGTCAATAATTTAAATATTAAATAGATCCATAGTATCAACCAGTATCATAAGAAAGTAGTAGTATAAGGGAATGATAATATTTGGGTCCGTTGTCTTATATAAATATCTTACAGTTTTCAGTATTCTTTAAATACTGCACCTCATATCCAACATCCTCTCACGTCAGATTCGTAAGTTCAGCTATGAATAATAGTTCTTTGCAATTTTTGTTGAAGTTTTAACATTGACAAAATGTTCCTAATTTTTTAGTATTAGGATCATTTTCCTCTTCACAGTCTGTTCTGTTTAACTTTCCACTCCTTTATTTTATCTATTCCTGAAGATTCATCAGGTAACAAGAATTTGATAGTCTTTCATAGTTTTATATAATGTAGTCTTAGAATATTAGGTACAGCTGTTATCGAGCTACATTAAATTTTTATCAAAGTCTACAACTAAAACATATTAATTATATATTTTTGAACTGACCTTCATTGCAAGTGAAACCAATTCTGTAGCAGTATTAACTACACCTTGAATTTGAAGCCCCCCCCCCTTTGCCCTTTAACATTCCCTGCCTAAGAAAAAATACAAATTGGTTTTAAATGATTTTGAGAATGTTTAATTTTTCAAACATATAAAATTCAACATCATTTTTTTTTTTTTTTTTATTTTAAGAACAAAAAAAAAAATGTTTACATTTCTGAGAAGAAACTCTACCTGAGAAGATTCACTCTTCAATATCTGAGATAGGTATAAACACTATAATAAACTAAAAAAAAAAAAAAATCCATAATCTAAACAGTCAGAAACAAACACATAAGATTCATGCATATATAGTGTATAAAGTATTTCTAAAATAAGTCCAGTAAGCACTTCGAATTTTCTTTCGACTTTTAAACAAATTTAAGAAATCCACTTATGAAACAACTTTGTTCAAATAAAAAATTAAAAATTTGAGATATCCGCCAGTTAGAAAATTTTGTTCACATGCACTTTGCTTTAAAAATTTTCTGTACTTAGGTGTTTACCATACACATAAATTAAGGATGGTTTTAGTTGGTTCTTTCGTAATTTGAACTGAAAATCATTTCAAGAGCAAGAATGTGTAAATGAATATCAAAATCATTACCAAGATTTAAAAAAAAAAAAATTAGCTTTATCTTCATTTTTTTAAAAATCATAAAACTAAAATTTAAAAAAATCTAAATCTACCTTTTTATAAGTTTTTTTAAATATTTGAAATAAAATGATTGATGATTTGATAAAAACAAAAGCTTTATGTATTTAGAATATCAACAACCATCTAAAAATGGAAGATCTAAAAACGCCTAATTTTGGAAACGGATAGGACTCGACCGATACATCGGCGCCGATGATTCAACAGTTTAGCCATCGGCACCGGCGGCCGATGCTAGATTGCAGGAAACATCGGCCTTAAAAACATTGAAAAGCCGAAGGAATTGGCCGATGTTTTAGAAAAAAAAAAAGACCTTGCTGCTTTACTTTTTAATGCAAAGTAAAGGGAGTTATTGTTTTTATATAAAATTGTTTACTTAAACTTCAGTATGGATTTCTATTTTAGTCGCCTCTGAAAGAGTTTTTAATACTGCATTCAGGTACTAAACAAGTTAATTATTGCGTTGTTTCTTGCGGCTGGATGTACGTATGTATCTCTCATAAGTCATAACTCAAAAATGGTAAGCTGTAGAAGGTTATAATTTCGCATGTGGGGTGTGCGTAAGTTCCAGTTGTGCACTTCCCTTTTTGTTTTCGATCGGATGTTCTAAAAAGCCTATTTAGTCATTTTTTGTGGCTATTAATTACTTATTTCAATACACAACTAATACAGCGTCTCAGACTGACGATCATTTGGTGATGCACTCTATAACAAAAAAAATCGACACACCAAGGAGTGATCTGATTTTGTCGAAAATTGGTGGATAGGATGATAATGCAAAGAATAGTAAACGATTAAATTTTTAAAGCAATTGAATAATTTATATCAGAGTTACAGTAAGAAGCTCAATAAGGTATTGACCGCTTCTATCCTAGATACAAGCTAATGCACGACGTGTTAAACACCGATAAAGCTCCCGGAGCTTGTCCTGCAGTATTCCCAACTAAATTCGCGCCAATTGTCAGAAGAGGTTCCTTGTCAGATGCAATCGCCATCCCATCATATCCCAGACATGCTCGATGGGAGAGAAGTCTGACGATCTGGCAGGCCACGGAAGAGTTTGACAAGCTTGCGGGCAGTTCACAGTAACACATGTTGCATGTTATCTGGCATTGTCCTGCTGAAAACCAGTCGAGGGTACTGCAAAAAGAACAGCAACAAAACAGGTCTTAGGATGTCGTCGACGTACCACTGTGCAGTAAGTGTACCTCTAATTACGACCAAAGGGGTTCAATTATCAAAGGAAATGGCACCCCAGACCATAATGCTTTGTTGAGGGCCAATGTGGCGTGCAAAAGTGAAACCAGGATCCCTTCTCTGCCCTGGGTGTCTCCAAACACGTCTTCGATTATCGTCATGACATAGTTGGAAGCGGGATTCGTCGCTAAAGACTATGCATCCCCAGTCGGCACCATTCCAACCTGATAGAGCCATGCACCACTGTAATCTGGCTCGGTGTCAGTGGCAGGTGGCGTAACAGTCGGCGCGAGAGTCGGTTTCGTTGTCCCAACCGTCTGTAAATGGTCATGATGGACACTGGTGTTTGAGTTGAACGTCTGATAGTTCAAAGAGATGAAGAAAGCGCTGTTTCAGCTGATCGGACAATCACTCTCTCATCACCATCTGCTATGACCCTAGGTCGACCGCTAACATCCTGACGCTGCCACTTTCCACCCATCCTTGCCAGCATTTTCCAATCACCGCATCGCTTTGACTCAAATGACGAGCGATTCTCCGATTTGACCAACCGGCCTCTTTCAATCCAATGATATGACCTCGTTTAAACTCAGACAGTTGCTCGTAATGAGCACGAACCTGCGGCGAGGCATTTTTAAGTTGTTGAAAGGTAATCTGAATCGCAATCAAACCGAAAATTTTAACAACTGTTGAAGAACTGCTCTTTATATACATCTACTGGATGCGCAGTTTCGATGCGCTGCAGATCAAACTATTCATTCAATTACCAAATTTTAATCATTTGCACATCTGGTCAAAACAATCATACATACAAAATTTCAAAGCAATTGGATGATTGCTTCATGATGCGTCGTTTTTTTTTCTTGTTATAGAGTGTATATTGCCGAATTGGAGATCATGGAAACAAATATGAGGTGGTGAAACCGCTTTTTGTGTCACTTTGTAAAATTCCCGTTGAACCGACGGTAATTTTTAAAACCCCCGTCCCTCCCGCCTCCCTGTATTTCTGAAATTAAACTCTAGTTGCACTTCCGAGTTGTTTAAAACTAACACCATTCATAAAATTAGAGATTTTTATGTTCAAACTTAATCTATTGTTCAGGAAGAATTTAGAGCATTAATATAAGAAATTGATTAAAGACGTTTCGACTGGTGATATAATTCGGGTGACATAATCAAGGGACTTTTGAATTTTTTCTTCGGAAGTGCTGAAGTCCCGACTCACCCCCCCCCCCCCACCCCGCCCCTCCCTCGTCGTTTCAAGCATTTCTTAAATATTTAGCGATTATTTATTTTGCTCAAGAAATGTCATTTTGCGTATTTTTCATGCTTGTTTCATCTTTATTTCGTAATGCGCCATCTTTTTTGCATCATTTATAGCGATCGATTTTTTTATATTGTAAGTAACTATTTTCATTTATTTTTATAAAATCAATGAACGAGTTATTTTCGTTTTCATCATATTTTTAATATGTTATAGAAAAGCTTCAAGGGTTTTCTATTAAGCATTTTTTTTAAATTTCAGCAAATTATTGTCAAATTGAAAAATTTAGTTTGAACTTGTTTGTAGCGCTTCATAAAAGATTTTAAACAATCAAACTGTTCAATATTATGTGTCCAAACATCAGATCAAGTAGCATATGTATTCAGTTATTATTAACTTGAAGTAAATAACGAGTTTGTTTATTGTAGCTGCGTTTTAAGAACCTCATTCTTTTCATGCCTATTCCTTTTTTCAGAAAAACCTATGTCACCGTTATAGCTTTTATGAAAAATGCAAATTTTTTTATTCATAAATTTTAAATAAGTATAAAAATATTCCTATTATGATTTAATATTGTAATTTATCTTTGTTTAATTTGATGACTAAAAAATGTCTACGTGCAATCTTTCCACTTTAATTGCGTAATTTGTTGACGGTTTCATAGTTCTATTCTTAATTTTTTTTGAATGATTAAACAACATAATTTAAAGTTTTTCAACTATGTATAGCATACATAATCCATACATTATTACAATATTGCTGAAATCTTTGTTATATGTTCAATTAAAAAAAAACAAATCAGTTGGTTATTAAACAGTGTCTTTGTTTTTCTTAATGTTTTTTTTTTTTTTTTGACTGTTGTTCTTTCTCTCTCATCATACAAGTCAAAAAAGAGAAGCATAACTACATCCTATGTTGATTGTACGTAGTACGATCCAAAATTTCGGGGACAAGCTTTATAAAACTTTACCCAGAACAGTTCACATTACCGAAGCACATCCACCTTCAAAGGGTAACCTTGAGGGACTATGTACTTCTGACAGTGTGTTCATATAACTTTTGGAAACACTCCTGGAAGCCTTTTTCGCAACCTACTATGATACAGCTTTATCTTCTCCTGACGGAAGAAAGCGGCGTCCGTGCAAGTGTTTTTTTGCTGGGAACAGGTAAGAGTTACACGGAGCTAAGTCCCACGAAACGTTTTATTATTTGTTTGTCATGTCGGAGCATTGATCAATCAAACTGTTCATCCTCAACATGAAAATCGCCTTCTTTCCCACGATGAAGTTAAAGCAGCAGCGCAAGAGGCCTTACAGGAGGTTGCAAAAAATGGCTGCCAGGAGTGGTTCTAAAAGCTATACGAACGTTGCCAGAAGTGCATAGTCGTTCAATCAAGGTAATTATTTTGTAGATAAATGTGCTTCGGTAATGTGAACTATTTAGGGTAAGGTTTTATACTGCTTGTCCTCGAACTTTTAGATCATACTATGTATGAGTTTTCAACTTACTATTTCATAACGTTTCTGAGTGACGCAAGTTTACGCGTATGAAGACATCACAAGAGAACTTGCGATAATTAACTGAGGAGGTGTTCAAAATGGATATTTTGGTCATCTATATGTTCTTAGGTACATATGTGTGTACAGATGTGCCAAAAAAACTTGTGAAGTTTAAATTGGGTGATAGTAAAATAGAAATTAGGTCGAAATTTGATTTTCTTTTTTTTGATTAAAAGTCCTTATTCGTAGAAAGGAAGTAAAGTGAAATGAATAAATGATGCTTTAAATCCTTGACAATCTTATAAATTTATTTCCGTTAGATTTTTTTTTTTTTACCATCGGCCAACGGCATCGGCCATTTGGAGGAAAACAATCGGCAATCGGCCATCGTTGAACAATCGGCATCGGCCCATCGGCCAAAAAATGCCATCGGTCGAGCCCTAGTAACGGACATACTGGTACGTCCGTTACCATTGATTTACTCAATTATTTTCATCAAATAATTATTATTTTTTAGTATAATGTTATTAAAGGGTCATTCAATGTCAAATCAACCAATCACTCAAAATGACCACTCAGATTTTCATGAAACTTTCAGGGATTATACTGTTTGACATTTTAAATTCAGATCTACTTTTAAAAAAATCTATCTTTTTTGGTTAATGAGTTATTCATTTTTTTAATGTGTAAAAACTCACGGTTTTTTACTCATCTGTTGTGCTTAAAAATGCTACAATTTTAGTTCTATAGGACAATAAAGTTGGTTAACAGCTCATTTTAAAGAGAATTGCATGAGCTTTAATTTGACATGCAACTTGCATATTTCTCTTGAATTTTTAATATTTTTTTTAATTTTAAAATTTAAAGTTTAAATTTTTTTAAAGTTAGTGTCCTTTAAAAATTTTGAAAAAAATATATGTTTTTACTTTCTTCTATATCTAATATATAGAAGAAAGTATTGGATTCGTGCAAATTTTCGAATTTCGAATTTTGACGGATTCAAACGTTTTGAGGTGTGTTGAGTCCATTTCGATTATTTTTCGAAAATGTCTGTCTGTCTGTGTGTATGTGTGTGTGTCACGTCCGTGTGTGACCAGTTTTTTGTGGCCGCTCTACAGCAAAAACTACCGCATGAAATCGAACAAAATTTGGTACACATATGTGCCCCTATGTGAACTTGTGCCCATTGGTTTTTGGCGCAAATTCCCCCAAGGGGGGTGGAGCAATGGGACGTGTTTTGAGTTACGCGTGCTTGCTATTCCTCAGGAAGTAACAGGCGGAATCAAACAAAATTTGGTCTATATGTTGCCATCAAAAGGAACAGGTGCTGATTCAATTTTGGTATCAATAACTCAAACGGGGGTTGAGCTATAGAACGTTTTCTGTCGCCAATTGTGACGGCTGTATCTCAAGAAATAATGAACGGAATGAAAGAAAAATTTATCGGCAAGTAGCCCTTAGTGGGTATAAGAGCTGATTTTATTTTGGTGTCAACAGCTAAAAAGGGGGTAGCGCAATCACCCGTTCTTTTTTTCCATTGTGAGTGCCTTATCTCAAGAAGTAATGCTACGTTCTGGTTGAAATTTGGAATATATGTGAATCCATATGTAAACGGCTTCGGTTCAATTTTGACGCCAATCGCTCCAAGAGGTGTTGATTTTTTTTTTCTTTTTTGCGAATAAAAATAGCTTTATTAATGCAACAATAAGAAAGATAAATCGCAATAGATTGTCGCCTGCGTATTTCTCGTGATTTTAATTGTATGGAAATGATCGGAAATATTATCTCAATGATTTAAAATTTTTAACTGTTGCCATCTTATGTTTGTTAACAAATAAAATATTTCTAATTAATTCAAGCAAGGCTTTTAAAATAACTTTCAATTTTCGCTCTTTGCTTTGCTTTTGCAATAATTCAGACATTGGGATGGTCGTCTAGTTTTTGTATGTGTAATTTTGTTTTTGTTGGGAATATTGCATATTGTCAAGCATGGGGAGGGATCAGAAAAAAAAAGAAAAATATAGAAGAAAGTTTCGTGATGGCCACAACATACTAGTTTAATATGTTTTAATAAATACATCCTAAGAATTTCAGAGTGCGGACATGATGGGATCAGCAGTTATAGCAAATAATGTAATGACACTTTTTTTGTAAAAAAAAAGAAATATATATACATATATATATATATATATATATGTGTGTGTTTATTAGACTTTTTTTTTAGATTATTTTCTTTTACTTTTTTAAAATTACTTTTACTTTAAATTTTCTTTAAAATTATTTTTTAATTTTATTTTTAACTAAGCAATTTCTAATTTGGCAACATTTTATTTCAAAATTATGATATAAATTAAAATATAATTGAAAATTGAAAATGAAATGCATTAAAATCATTTTAAGAACAGGCAGATCATGCAGCAGATTGTTTACACACGTGTTGAAACACTCCCTGACATGTTCATACAGGTGTATGACGCATTAAGTTCAATAGTTGAAGGAAGCTGTTCATTCTTATTCTGGCTTTCAAATAGTAAAGTAGTAGGTTGTGTTTGATGTATTGATAATTGTGCTTTTTAAAATTTTGCCTAATTGTTTGTTTTTCAATAGATGTTCTCATATTTTAATAGTTTATAAAAGTTGATTATTTTAAAATATTTTTGTGCAAATTTTCAAGAGTGCTTATTAGAATTCAATAATGACCTTTTAACCAAGCTTTAAAGAAAAAAAAAACATGACTGAAGCAGGGACTTCAAAAATTATTTCTTTGTACTGCTGCAATCCATTTAAGAAGCCTGGACATGACTATTACAAGAAAAATTTAAGAACTGTGAGTAATAATGTATCAAAGCATCATAAGGAAGTAATTGAAGGCTATAAAATATGTGATACTTGGCGCAAAGCTGTACAAAAATTACCTTTAGTTACCACAGATTATAAAGAAAGTTCAGATGAAGCTCTGAGTGAAACAGATCATGAGACTGAAATTTCAACTCCAGAAAAGTCTAAAGCTATTGAAATTTTAAATGAAAGTCTTGGATTAATTGATGAAACTCCCATAAAAAAATTCGTCTTAGTGAAAAGAAGTACCCCCAGACAAAATTAACTAAGATCACTGAAGTTTTAGGAACTCAACTATTTGGTTTAAGCTCAAAAAAATCAGATGATCTCATAAAGTTCGATTATGATAGTGAAATAATTAGCCAACTTTAAGAGAAATTCTCCATTACAACTAACTGACAAAAGCTTAAAACTGCAGATTTTAACCACACTTCCAGAAAGTTCGACCTTAAAGCAAATAGAAAGCAAATTTAAAGTGACAAATTTCATTGCTAGAAAAACTAAAAAACTCAAGAAAGACAAAGGAATAATGTCTGCTCCTGATCTAAAACCCGGAAAGGCATTAAGCATAGAGACATCGAATCTAGTGAAACAATTTTATGAATGTGATGAAATCAGTCGTCAGATGCCTGTTAAGAAAGACTTTGTTTCTATTAAAGTGGATGGAAGAGCAATTCATCTCCAAAAGTTTTCAATTTTAAATACCTTAAGAGAATCTTATGTGCTATTCAAAGAACATTATCCTGATAAAAAAATAGGCTTCTCCAAATTTTGTGAACTTCGTCCGAAAAATCCTTGCTGGATCAGCTGGAACACATTCAGTTTGTGTATGCGCTATTCACCAGAATGCAAAATTGATGATGGCTCAGTGTAATTTACCAGAATTGATTAACAGGGACAAACCAATCAAAACTTATAAAGACTTACTTAGTTTAATGATTTGCGAAATTCCTACAGACAAGTGTTATTTCCGTCAATGTAACAACTGTCTAGATACTAATAATTTGAAATATCTTTTTGAAGATTTGTTTGAGCAAAACAGCATTGATACTGTAACATACAAGCAGTGGATGCAAATTGATAATAGGACTGCACTTGAAGCAATAACAAAACAAACTGATGATTTCTTAAATTGTTTGTTTGATAGCTTACCCGAACTGCTGAAACATTCTTTTATTGCAAGCAAACAATCTGCTTATCTGAGATATATGAAAAAAAATCTTGTTGAAAATCAATGTATTGTATTATGTGATTTTGCTGAGAACTACTCTTTCATTCTATAAGATGCTGCACAAGGATTCCACTGGAACAATGCACAAGCAACGATACATCCTTTTGTTGTATACTACATGGAAAATGCCATGTTACAGCACCTGAATTTAGCTATTATCTCTGATTGCATGTGCCATGATACAGTTGTTGTGCATTTGTTCCGTAAGCTTATGATAGCATACTTAAAGCAAAAATTGCTGCAAAGAGTAGACAAAATTCATTATCTCTCAGATGGAGCTACATCCAGTACAAAAATAAATCGAATTTTGTAAACCTCTGTCTCCATACTGCAGATTTTTCTATTAAAGCAGAATGGAATTTTTTTTGCATCATACCATGGGAAAAATGCTTTTGATGGTATAGGCGGCATAGTTAAGCGATTAGCTGCACAAGCAAGTCTTCGTATGGTCTATAATGAACAGATTATGACCCCCCGTCAATTATATGAATGGTCTAAAGACAATATTAAAAATATTGATTTCATATATTCAACAGAAAAAGATTAAGAAAGAGAATTAGCATTTCTGAAAACAAGGTTTGAAGAGACCATAACAGTGAAAGGAACTCAACAGTTCCACAATTACAGACCAAAAAACAAAAGCAGTTTTCGTTAAATATTACTCCTTTTCACACCACACAAAAGAAGAGATAGTAAGCAAACATGATGATGCTGATGATTTGGACTTGAATGTTATAGTTGGTTTTGTAACATCTATATATATAAAAATGGATGTATGTTTGTGGATATATGTGTATGTTCCTTATACAAATCCGCAGTTTTCGACGGATTTCTTCCAAATTTGGCACAGAGGTAAATTGTTATTTATGAATTTATATAGGCAGGTTTTTGGAATTTAAAAAAGATTCGAAGAGGTTCAAGTTTATATTTTTAATCATAAATTGCTCTTTTCGACACGAAATTTTTTTTGTATAGTTATGAATTTAGTCTAAATGAAAAGCCCGTAAAAAACTGTCCCAGATGAAGTTCCTCCAAAGATTAACTACTATCGTTAAATTTAAGAACTTTGATTCCAAACTAATAAAAATGATTTGCAACTTATAACCACCAAGAAACATTTTAAACACAATCAACACAAAAAGTATTATAAACAGCGGTCGTTAACATCTTTTAGCGACAAGCGAAATGCATGTTTGGTAAGAGAGCTGTAGTTGTACGAAATAATGCTGTACATCGTTTCGTAGCTCCAGGGATCCATTGATGCTACCCATGGTTTTACTTAATTTGAATGCTACCGTTAAATTGTAATTTTTAATATTGTTTAATTAAAAAATCTACGACAGTAAGTGTTGTGTGTAATTTTTTATCAGTGTTTTTCACGTTAATAGCAGAGAAAATACAAACATTAGTAAGGTATTAACATTACATTCAAGATTGAAGTACTAATTTCGACTGTTTCAGCATTAGAATACTTTTATTAAAACCACATCTATTTCATTCATATTGTCCTTACCAAATCAATTTGAAATGTGTAAATTTTCTGTATACTATTTCTTGATTTACGTAGAATCTTTAAGTAATTCAGTTCAACTATAACCAATAACCTAATTCGGTTAAATAGAAGTCGCTCTAGGCTATCAAAGAACATATATGTTTGTGGGTGTGTGGAAGTGTATGTTCCATCTTCAAATCCGGTTTTCGTCGGATTTCTTCCAAATTTAGTGCAAAGGTAAATTGTTGCTCAGGAGTTTATATAGGCGGGTTTTTTAAATTTTAAAAAGACCCAAAATGGTCTAAATTCATATTTTGAGTCATAAAATTGCTCTTTTCTACACGAACGAATTTGTGTATAGTTATTAATTTAGTCTTAATGAAAAGTCCGTAATAAACTGCCCTAGGTGAAGTTTCTTCAAAGATTAACTACTACGTTAAATTTAGGAACTTCGATTCCAAGCTAATAAAAATAATTTGCAACTTATAACCACCAGGAAATATTTTAAATGCAATCAAAACTAAAGGTATTCTCAACGTTGGCCGTTAATGCCGATTTACGACTACGGTAAAGCATGTTTGGCAAGAAAATCGAACGAAATCGAAATGCTGATGTTAAGTGTTTTTTGAATAGCATCCTGCAAAGCAGGAATGCATGGCGGTCTTCGACGGTTCTACTTACTTTGTATGCTTTCTTATGGCCTTTCCGTTGCAGTAAAGGTAGAACGAAATTGTAGATCAGTCTTTCCCACATGAATAGTCCAGAAAATATCAAAACCAGCTCGGTATCAATAATTCATTCATTATCCATGTGCAAGCTTCAACAATTTAAAGTTGGATGGTCCTTAAAACCAATCTGCATATGTTCTTTATACTATTCCATGATTTACGTCACATCTTTACCTAATTCGGTTCAACTAAGTTTAATCGCTGAAGGCTAATAAAGAACAAGGGTAAAAAATACTAATTTCGCAAATAAATTGCAAAATAACCATATTTGTGTGCAGGAATTTGTAGCGTATCTGGAATTTGTTTTTCAAAAGGGAGGAGGATGGTCATGATGTTTCTTACATGCACACAAGCTACCATACTAATATTGCCAATATGTGCTAAAATTAAAGGTTGTGCACCTTTTTTTACCCGAAAAACCACACGGAAATATAATTCAGCGGAATTCATACACTTTGGGAGGGTTGGAGTTTTAAGTTTGGAAGAAATGCAAATGAATATTAATTTATATTTAAACTGTTTTAAACTGCAAAAACTTGCTATGTTTTTAATATAAACAAATTTCTTCATTTTAAATTTTATATTACCTTAACGCTTGAGTAATTGTACATCTGGGCAATTCCATGGTGTCGGACGTAAAAAATGAAGAAAAATTTCTCAGTTTTAATTCCATTTAACAAGTATAAACTGTTCCAAAATGATCAAATTTATTTACAAGATACTTACTACATCCCACTGAATAAAAAATCGTGTTAGTTTTTCAAAATAGATCCCTAAAGTATAAATTAAAAAAATTTAAAGAGTTGGTGTCGGACGTAAACACACAAATAGTAAAATTGATGGTTCAGTTAAAAATTATTAAAAGTCTGTGAATTGGCTTACATTTTAATTTTAAAAACAGCATAATTCTAAAGTATACTTATGATTGAAGCATATTATACAGTTTTCGAATGATATTATAAGGAAAAGAATTGTTTAAAAAAATATTTTTAGCTTGGTGTCGGACGTAAATTGTTCATATTGGACGTAAACTATTGCTCTTAAATGTAAATACATAACAATGATTACAGTTATAAATGTGTAAATTTTATAGGTTACATATACTGAAACAAAATTTAACAAGTAAATTCAAAAGTAGGGTTGATTGGGGGAAGTGGGACACTGGGGTAAGTGGGTCACACCCAAAAACTGAAATAACCTTTATGGTTTTTATAATTTTTTACATTGATCATGTCATGGTTCATCACAGTGATTAGTTTTGCATATATTTGAGTTCCGTGGATTTTTTTTTCTGGGGTTTTAGTGTTTCCAATTTTTTTCCCACTGATAGTTTTGGCAATTTTGCCAAAATTGATCTTAATCAACTGAATTACGTTCATTCAACACAGCTTTTCTCAAAAGGGGTCCTACTTACCCCTATCAGCCCTAAATGTATATACAGTAAATTCACTTAGTTGTTTTTTATGCATGTTTCACTTTAACTTTGAAATTAAAGGCAAAAAAAGAGAAACACAGTCGAAAACATATTTTGTTTAAAGGAATGTAATAGTGTCGGACATAAATGGTGTCGGACGTAAAATTTTTTTTACGTCCGACACCTAGATTTTAGTAAAAAATATTCACTTGTTACAAAATGAAAATAGGTTACATCAATGAGATTGAAAATCTTACTTTGTACCCAAAAATACATGCATGAAGCTTTAAAATTATTGGCTCAGCATAATTAATTGTGCATTTTGGTGTCAGACGTAAAACACGCAATGTACCCTAGAGGAATTCCTTTACAAATCAAAATGAATATTTTGACACATTTTTGCAACATCACCAGCAACACATTGTATCTTTATATGGTTATTCATCTCAATTCATAATATTAGTATTAATATTTTGGGAAAAACATAATTTCTTCGAGAGTCACCAAATATGGTTTGAAAATACTCAAGATGTTGACCTTAGTTTAACCTCCTGTAACTTATTTATAACTGAAGTGATCAAATTTTTGACAGGCATTCCAAAATATACAACTCTTTACCTTTAAAATAACACCTCATTTGTTTAGAAATTTTAGTTTTGAAAATTTGATCACCTGGTTGACCTTATCATGGAATTGCCCATCTGATGAAGCATCTTCGCCGACTAGGAATAATTTTAAATCTGTTAGCAGGTATGATGCAACTTTTGACACACAGACATTACTATTTAAAGGCATGATGAAATATTACTCCACAATATGAAGTTATTTCTTCATCGTGAAATAAGTTGAAAAATGCTGCATTCCCAATTTAAAAGCTAAGTTCGATAACTGCTATTGTAAACAATCGAAAAATATTGGAAGTTTGTAGCTACCATTAAGCATTTCAACCGTCATTGGAGAAATGCTGTGAGATATGAATGGAAAATTATCACTATAATAGCTTAAACTCTCTTAAACAGTACAGGGGTAAGGTGAAACACATTGTATCTCACGTGCAATCACATTGGACGATTAAGTGCTGTAAATGTATGTGATATATAACTATTTTTGATATAGATAGCTTTATGTTACTTGCTCAAGGTTGGTTTCACTCACAAATGTAATTTTTGCTGCTGGGAGGGGGACTAAGAACAATAAAGGAGAAAGTTGTGAATTAAATTTATGGATTAGAAAAATTTGAATCATTTGAGTTTTAAATTTTTAGACTGCGTTTCGAAACGTGAGATACATTTCGGGGGGGAATGGGGGGGGAGAGAAGGACACCTATTGGCCCGGGCCTGAAGGAAGCCCTGAGGTTTTAAAAATGAGGAGTGAAATAGAAACATTGAAAATGCAACACCAAGAAGGAGTGTTCAGAAATTTATGCAAATTTTAGAGTAGACGTACATCACTGAGTTATGTAAATGATGTGAAATGCGCAGCTCTACGACGCACGTAAAGTAAGATATAGGGGAAGGAACTTGCAGAATGGGCAATATTCGTGTCGTTATTCCTGACTCGAGAATTATCGAAGAAATTTTGTTTTTGTCTTGGAGGAATGCCAGGCCACCGCCAACGAAGGCACTTCCAGCAGATAGATGATTTTGCGAGGGGTATGGTGATTGGACTGTGGAGATTGGTCCGTATGTCAAATCGCAGCTGATACCCACATGAATGCGAGCACAGTGCATTGGCTGTGCCAAAGATGGTTGGAACAACGAAATGTAGCAAGATTGAGGAGTGCAGGGGCAGCCAGAGTGATGTCAGAACGCGTGGATCTACGCATCTACCGACAAGCTGTAGCAGACCCACTAGTCACTTGTTCCTCGATTCCGCAGCAGGTGCAAGATGCCCTGAATGTTCCCATGTCAACTAGAACCATTTCCTGTCATTTGGTCACAGCGTCCGCTAAGAAGACTGCCATTGATCCCACAACATAGACAACAACGTTTAGCATGGTGCCGGACTAGAGCGACATGGATGACAGAATGGCGAAATGTCGTGTTCTCAGATGAATCCCGCTTCTGTTTATCCAGTGATAGTCGCCACATACGTGTGTGGCGTCGACGTGAAGACAGATCTAATCTGGCAGTAACTGGAACGTCCCACCGCACGACAACGTGGCATAATGGTTTGGGGAGCAATTGCGTACAATTCCACCCCATGGACCCTTAGTTTGAGAGGGTTCTTTGGTTTCTTCCCGTGGGAAAAATTTTGAAAAAAAATTCTACGTTTTGAGGTCTGATAAGGCATAATTTAAACTTCAAAATATCAGAAAACAAATAGGCTAACCAAAACTTTTTATGAGTTTCACACTCTTCTGCAAATGCAGAAAATACAAAATACAATTTTTTTCTTTGGTTCAAAAAATCGTCCACATTGATCGACAGAGAATGAGAAAAGTTCAATTGCATTGTGACAGACACTATTTTTACAGGTTAAACCAACATTTTGAGCATAAATCAGTTACTAAATACTAACAAAATATTTTAATCATGTTTAACTATGCATTTGCTTGAATATAACTGAGTTGAAGCAAAACTGTATGATTTTTCACTTTTTTTTTAAAAATTTTAAAACCTTGTGATGAGTGTGACATCTGCGAGGCATGAGTTTTCAACTGCACTCATATTTCAAGAAATTCCTGTGAATATTTTAATGTTTCATGACTATAGCATTTTTTTCCATTAAAAGACATTCAAATGAAACTTAATACATAATATTTATAATGAATTTTTTTTCTACCAAAACAGAATTTTTTTTTTTTTTTTTTTTTTTTTTTTGTGCTGTGAGGAGCATGATAAAATTTGTGACGGGTTTGACACTGTGCAAATCCACTACTTGGGTGAACAATTTCTAAAAGAATAGTGATCAGTACAGATGACAAACTTGCCAATGCCCCTAATCAAATTAGGTCAAGCATAGTGTTTTTTCATAATTATAACAATTTCTTTTTAAAAGTTTTTTTTTACGGGGAGAAAATTAACAGGGTCATCCATTAGCTTGCACATCTTTACTTATTTTTTCCTTAAAATGTAATACTTTTGTACTACATTGCCTTTGGTGGTTAGTGAAAATAAAAATAAAGCTACATCAGGTGTTAATATAATCTGACAGGGAATGAGATATAGCATTTGAGTTTCAATGATAGCTATATTTTACAGTGTAAAATTTGCAGTCTGTTCCATGGGCGCCCATATGCAAAATTGTAAGGGGGGGGGGGGCTCAGAAATTTTAACCATGGTTTAGCAGGATATTTTCCCCATGGAGGCAGATTTCAGGATGGATTAGAGTCATTAAAATTTGACATTTTTAGTTATTTATTCATTAATGGATGGAGAAGAAATATTTTTATATTTTTGCAAAGAAAAAATACTAAAAGCAAGGAAGTTCTAATTTCCAAGGGGGGTCTGTAGCCCCCCTAGCCCCCCTATATGGGTGTCCTTGGTATGTTCAGCTTAAACATTATCAGAGCTGCTTTCCCAAAAGTTTTCTCTGAACTTCATTTCTTCATTAATTCTCAATTGCAGACAATATTTACTCTGACAGTGTTTCCTTCAATATACAGATCAATTCTTGTCCTCTTCACTGCACAATTAACTAGGATGAAAAGCAGTTTGATTTGATTTAGCTCAACTTGACAATGTTGATTGCATTTAGGCCCCCACAAATACGACTACTGTTGTATTCTATACAAAAAGGTAAAAAATTCTAATCTCATGTCAGTTGAAAATCCCCTGTCCCAGGAAAAAGACACTGGTTTGATTGTTATATATCATTTTTGATTGAGCTCTACAGCAATCAGAACATTTTTTCACATTTCATGGGTAAGACAATTCCGTTTTCAGATCAGTTATGCTTGCATTTTAAAATGTCCCATGGAGTATATTTGTCACGATGCAGTAACTTACTTCCATAAGGAAGCAAATTGTATTAGACCTTTTAACCATGCACAACTTTTAAATGTGGTAATTGATTAATGAGACTTTACATTGCATCATGAGGACCTGTGCCATAATTTTGGGCTAAGTTTACTTTTAGTATAATTTCAGCGTCTCCGATACTACTTTTTATCTCATGAAAAATATTCGACTGAGGCATTTTCAAAAACAGAGTAGTTATGGAAATGTGCAATTGATTATTTACTTCTTTTAAAGCTATTTTACTCATTTGAAATGTTTGAAGAATTAAATAAAAGTAACTCACTTAATAACCAAAAAATTATTGAAATGCGACGTAACTCAAATCTGTCATGGTATGAGATTTTCAATTTTTTTTTTTAAAACTATGATGTTAATTTGTTAAGAAATAGAATGGTTTAATCTCCTATTTCATTTAGAAAGTTTTTAAAAGCTATTTTAAATGCTGTCACAGTCACACCTGTCCCAATGATTTTGTCAAACCAGTTACACCAAATTTTCCCAGAGAATAAATATTTGATCAAATTTAAACATTGTACTCCTATTCAGACTTGCAAACATTAGAACTTTGGAAAGTTTCATGTTTTTCCATGGATGAATGCATTTGCTGTGGTGAAATAAAAAAGCATCTTTTTTGTGACGGGTAACCTTTATACTAAAAAACCTGTTAAATATTTTGTAATAAAAAATTAAATGTTCCAAAGGATAGACAAATGTCCCAAATAGTAATATATACACACACACATACAAAATTCTCCTGCTTTAAATAGTAATCCTGGGCAAATGAAAATACTATGCTTTTCCTAAATACAAGTTTGTTATTTTACCTTAACTTTAGGCTCAAAAAAATAATTAAAAGGATACTTTTTGAAAATTTCCTTTATAATTTCATAGACCTCATGTTGTTAGCTATACTTTGATGCATTACTTGTAGCAATAAAACAATTTTTAAATTTCAACCCTCATGTCCACTTTTTCGTGGAATTGCTCAAAAGACAACACATTGTCACTTGCTCACGTCGGTTTTTCGTAAGGTTAATTTTTTATCATCTCCCAAATCCAACGACTTTTTTTTTTCAAACATTCATTTTTTTAAGGAAAGAATCATGTAGTTTTTCGGAAGCTGGAGGACCCCAACAAAGATGGGTGTCTAAGCTATAACTTGTTTAACTTATTATAGGTAATCCAGGCCTGTTAACATCAATTATGCTTATTTAGAGACAAGAGCGGAAGAGGAGTGGGGAGTCAGGAGGAATAGGACAGCGGCATTAAAACGTTGAAGTAAAATGAGAAAAATAAATTTCTAGCTAGTCCGGTAGTTTAGACTTTCACTTAACTCTCTGCATCTGCAACATCTACTCGACAAGATAGAAATAAATTTTCACGCTTTATTTAGGCTTATAAATACAGCCGTCCCATTTCTCTTGTGGTCAATTCTTCCTGACTGTCCTATCATTATTGTAATTATTAATGCATAAGTAAATCAACCTTTGAGAGAGAGAAAAAAAGAAACTCATAAAAAATAATCACAAAATTAAAGTAAAACAATCACATAAAATATCTTATATCTTTAAACGAGCAATTCTTGTGGGTATGTATATATATTTATATTTTGTATCTCGAAAACGGCTCTAATGATTTGGATTAGAGACGTACCGAGTACTCGGTAACTACTCGGTACTCGGCCTACCTGCCAATTTGCCGAGTACGCGGTACTCGGCCAAATTCTGATCAGATACTCGGTCAATACCGAGCAGTTGTAAAAAATTGAATATTGTCCAAGACAGATACTAAAATTTATAAAAAAAAGCGCAAACATTATATTCTGCAATCATTTACAATTAAAATTTATAAGTCAAATTGAAATTTTGAGAATAATGAAGTTTTTAATTATTCAATGGAATACATCTTTATTTTAATGTCCCCAAAGTTAATAAAACTTATTCATTAAAAATTACGCAAAAAAAGGTAAATATAGAACAGCGGTTCCCAACCTTTTTCTCTTTGCGAACCCCTTGGAACAGGCAAAAAAGTTCGCGAACCCCCTGATGTTGAAATTAGTAACATATAAGAAACAATAAACAAAAATATAATTGTAAAATATCATTAAGTGCAAACATTAATAAAAAGTTAAAACTACATCTACAAGAAAAATTATAAACAAGAAGTTTAATAAACCAACTATTTATTTTAAGCATACTTTAAATTGGGGAAAAAATCCTTAATGCGATATTTGTGGCTGTTTGACGGAACAAAGAAACTGAAAGTTTGGTTCAATGTCTGACAGTTTGAGTCTTAAATCAGGCTCTGCATTCAATCTGTTTCGGTATTTATCTTTGAGATAAGTATGGGAGGAAAATCCTTTCTCGCACAGATACACAAAACACAGATGTACAAAATGGTAATAAAATTCGAATTGCTTTTTTGGACAAAACGGTATAGTCATTTCTTACACTGAGCCAGAAGTCAATTAAACGAGAGCTCTTTAAAGGTAGTTTTCAATTGAATTATCACAGGATAACTCGATGAGCATTTCCTTTTCAGGTAATGTCAGGGTGTTCTCTAAGCATGGATTTCCTTCAAAAGGATTGCGTATCCAGTTGTTTGAGAGAGGGGCGTTACGCCTATTAGGAAAATACTCGTCAAAAGTTATTTCAAGATGTTGCAGATGTTCACATACATTTCTTTTAACGCTTTCATCAAGTTTCATTGAGTTTTCTGATAAAAAACTACTAAGAGAAGTGAAACAAGAAAACTCACCCATTTCCAGGCATTGGATCCAGAAATTCAATTTTTTTACCATAGCTTCAATTTTATCATATACAACGAAAATATTAACAACTGCACCTTGCAAGGATAGATTTAATTCATTTAATTTTGAAAAGATGTCAGCTAAATATGCAAGCCTTTGCATCCAAAGAGGATCGAATATGCAAGTGGACAAGTGAAATGGATGATCAACAAAAAATGCTTGGACTTCTGACTTCAATTCAAATAAGCATGTCAAAATTTTGCCACGGGAAAGCCGTCTAACTTCTGTGTGAAGAAGTAAAGTAACATGAAGGCTTCCCAATTCCCCACAAAGCGCGTGAAATCGACGGAAGTTTGTGGCATGTGATTTTATGAAATTTACAATTTTTACCGCATCATTCAAAGTAGCGGATAATTCTGCGGGAATGCGCTTACATGCTAATGCTTGTCTATGAATACAGCAATGAGTCCATTCAATTTTCTCGTTGATCTTCTTTACTCGCACCACAAAGCCAACAAATTTTCCTGTCATTGATTTTGCACCATCCGTGCACACACCCACGCACAAATACCAATCTATTCCATTTTCTTCAAAGTAACTGTTGACCAGTTCGAAAATTGCTTCTCCAGTTGTGTTGGTTTTCAAAGGTTTTGCAAATAGTACATCTTCTTTAATTGTATCGTTAAAAATATACCTAACATAGACAAGTAATATTGCAGCGTTTGCTACATCAGTCGACTCATCAAGCTGGATCGCAAAATTATTCTCTTTTATTCTATTCACAAGTTCTTTCTCCACATTACTTGCCAAATCAGTAATTCTGCGTGATACTGTGTTGTTTGATAGCGGAACCAGGTCAATTTTTTTTTGCTGACTTTTCTCCCAGCATACACTTAGCAATATCTTTAGCACACGATCCAATTAAATTTTCTGCAATTGTATGTGGCTGTCCAGATCTTGCAATTCTATAACTGACTCAATATGAAGCTTCAAGATCCATTTTACTATCTTCGTTGGATTCTAACAGTTACGTAGAGACGCTACACTTTTTATTATATTCCAATTTTCTTTTAAAATATTCGATAGGTTTGTCCTTGTGTGTCGGATGCTTTGTTTCGAGGTGTCTTCTCAGAAGTGACGGTTTCAGACTGCTGTTCGCTAGAACTTCGTTACAGAGAAGACAAAGCGGTCTAGGTTCAGACTCTTCTCCAGTAAAATAAAAGCCCATTTGTAAATACTCACTGTCATATTTTCGCTTTTTTCCTTTTTTCTCCCCTAGTTCACTTTTCTGTTTAGTCGGGGGAGGCGGCAGTTCATTACAGCTATCTATTTCAATATCCTGTGTTGATTCGAAAATTACTGCTGATGTTGAGGGTTGATCGATTGACTGCTTGTCCATTTGTCGCTCAACCAAACTACCAGTTTTCAACCATCGATCCATAACAGCAGAAAGTTATTAAATCATAAAAATTACCAACACGATTATAACTTCACAGAGTAGCAAAACCAATTGCAAACAAAATTACTTGTTTTCAAGCATCTCTAAAGTATCTCTAAATACGTCTGTTAACAACTATTTCCCCAGAACTATGAGCATGCTGATGTTATATATTTTTAACAGAAAACGAACAGATGGGTAAAATCCAGTAATAAATTTTAAGTTTGGAGCCTTTTGCTGTCATGTCTGCTATTCGATGACTGAATTCGACAGAAATTCCCGAGTTTTATTTCAACCAGATTAGAAATAATACCCCTATGATGCATTGTTTGAGAATTCTTTATTTTTTTCGACATATGTATATTATGTATATTGTTTGATTGACTCCACGCGATGGCGCCTTTTTAAGGTCATCGTGATCCCCGCCACAGCTTAATACAACGTTTCTGCATGGCGCCTCGCAATAAAGAAGGAAGGATATCTCTTTTTGCTGTCTATCGAAAAAAAATGAGAAAATTTCTTTTTAACCAAGATTATAAAACCGCTGAAAGATTTTTTTTTTCTTGAGCTTAATACAAGAGTCTGGCGGGTTTTCAAATTAAAAAAAAAAAATTAGTAACTATGTGTGCAAATTGAATATTTTATAATTTTTTTACCAAACTAGGAAAAATCCGCCATTGCACCGAAATTTTCGCGAACCCCTTTCCTGCACCTCGCAAACCCCTGGGGGTTCGCGAACCACCGGTTGGGAACCTCTGATATAGAAAATATGGAATTTTTATATTAAAAATGGATTTTTGCTACAATGTAAAAATACCTTTGCTTAAAAAATAAAAGGAAATAAAACAATGTTAAAAACACAGTGCAGGAACACTGCAGACACGTGTTTTGGCGTTACAAGGAATTCCTTTTTCAATGCACAAAATGGGAGCTGATAGATTTAAAGGCATCCGACAAAATTCGTATTTTTTTGTCGAATGTCTTTACGTTCTTCAGCTCACTTGGTATGCAGTGAAACTCCTCCTAACGGACACCCCTCAAATTCGGACACCCCTCTTATGCAGACAATTTTTAATTCCCCAGTTCCAATGCAAATAACATTATTAAACCTCTGTCCTGCAGACACCTCTATATTGCGGACAAAAAAATTTGTCCCGTAAGTGTCCGCATTAGAGAGATTTTACTGTAATTTGTTTTAATTCCAACTTGATTAATCATACCTTTTATTTATTCATTTTTAATTTAAAAAAAAATTTTTTTGTAAAATTTTTGACACAAACAAAATTGTATATATAATGCGTAATTAAATTTCAGCAGGAAATTAGTTTTAAAAACTATTATATGGACAAGGAGGTCTATACTACTATTCCAATAAGTTGAAAATTCATCACATGTGTGTTGGTGGTTCTTCTTAAAACATAATTGGTACTTGTAACTCGGCCGAGTAGTGAAAGGCCGAGTACTCGGTACGCGGCCAAAGTGCTACTCGGTACGTCTCTAATTTGGATGAAATTTTGGATTTAATTGTAGTTTAGCATTTTATGTTCATCTACATCACAGTGTTTTTTCTGTAAAAACGCGATTTCTTTTCAAAAAAAAGTTTTTTAATACAAAGTCTAATTGAGTTAAGCCTTGAAAAAAATTGCGAATTGACACGTAAGGCAGATGATTTGCAACCATAATGATGAAAATTTGTCTCTTTAAAATTTTAAACTTGCTTAGGGTTGCCAGGCTTGGCTGATATTAGCCACTTCGGCTCATTTCAATCACACTTGACTAAAAACAAATTCAAAAGCACTGTAAGTCAAAGTACGGCTTTTTTTCTTTTATTTTTTAAGCAAAACTATTGCTTGACTGTCTTATTTTATTTTATTTACTTATATTCTTTTTTACACTTCAAATAGTTTTATATCTTATATCTTTAAATGAGCAATTCTTTTCGGTATGTATATATATTTATATTTCGTATCTCGGAAACGGCTAAAACAATTTGGATGAAATTTTGGATTTAATTGTAGTTTAGCATTCAATGTTCATCTACATCACAGTGTTTTTTCTGTAAAAACGCAATTTTTTTTCAAAAAAGAGTTTTTTAATATTGTCTAATTGAGTTCAGCCCTGAAAAAAACTGTGAATTGACGCATAAGGCAGACGATTTGCAACTAGAGACATACCATGTAGCATTTTGGCCGAGGAGCCGAGTACCGAGTACTCGGCCTTTCACTACTCGGCCGAGTACCAAGTTACCGAGTACTCGGCCTTTCACTACTCGGCCGAGTTAATAAGTACCAATTATGTTTTAAGAAGAACCACCGACACACATGTGATGAATTGTAAACTTATTGGAATAGTAGAACCTCCTTGTCGATATAATAGTTTTTAAAACTAAATTCCTGCTGAAATTTAATTGCCCATTATATATACAATTTTGTTTGAGTCAAAATTTTTACAAAAAAATTATTTTTAAAATTAAAAATAAATAAATAAAAGGAATGATTAATCAAGTTGGAATTAAAACAATTACAGTAAAATCCCTCTAATAACGGGACAAATTTTTTTGTCCGCAGGACAGGAGTTTAATAATGTTATTTGCATTGAAACTGGGGAATTAAAAATTGTCCACATAAGAGGGGTGTCCGTTAGGAGGGGTTTCACTTATATCAATCAATTATAGTTCTAGTCCGCCAAACATAAATAATTTTTAAAAGCAGATAAAACAAATGTGCAGGAACACTGCAGACACGTGTTTCTGCCCCCCCCCCCTTCCCCGTTACAAGGAACCTCTTTTTCAGTGCATAACATGTATGCTAAATGTAAAGACATTCGATAAAAAAAATCTGACTTTTGTCGGATGCCTTTAAATCTACGAGCTCCCATTTTGCGCATTGAAAAAATAATTCCTTGTAACGCCAAAACACGTGTCTGCAGAGTTCCTGCACTGTGCTTTTAACGTTGTTTTATTTCTTTTTATTTTTTAAGCAAAAGGTTTTTTTATATTTTTTATAACTAATTTTTGTTTGTAGCGAAAATCCATTTTTAATATAAAAATTCCATATTTTCTATACTTAACTTTTGTGCGTAATTTTTAATAAATAAGTTTTATTAACTTTGGGGACATTAAAATCAAGATTTATTCCATTGAAGCATTACAAGCTTCATTATTCTCAAAATTTAAATTTGACTTATAAATTTTAATTGTAAAGGATTGCAGAATATAATGCTTGCCTTTTTTTTTAATAAATTTTAGTATCTGTCTTGGACAATATTCAATTTTTTGCAACTACTCGATATTGGTCGAGTATCTGATCTCAATTTGGCCGAGTACCGAGTACTCGGCAAATTGGCCGAGTACCGAGTAGTTACCGAGTACTCGGTACGTCTCTATTTGCAACCATAACAATGAAAATCTGTTTCTTCTCGCTTTAAAATTTTAAAATTGCTTAGGGTTGCCAGGCTTGGCTGATATTAGCGACTTTGGCTAATTTCAATCACACTTGGCAAAAAACAAATTCAAAAGCATTATGTAAGTCGATGTAAGGCCTTTTTTTTTCCAGCAAAACTATAGCGTGACCGTCTTATTTTATTTTATTTACTTATTTTCCTTTTTACACTTCAAAAAGTTTTATATGTTTTTTTTTAAATCACGCATCTAAATTTTATTTCGAAAAAACATATGTCTTGAGATTGTTTATATTTTGTTGTCATAATTTGTTGGAGTGGTTTGTGGATCATCGGTTTTTATGGATAGCATGCTGTATGTAACATTTTTGGCTTAAAGTGACCAACTACACTAAAAGTACTTACTCCCCGGTAGCAGAAACTGCGAGACGCAAGACGTGCGTCGCAGATTTTCCCGTGGCCTGCAGATAATTTTACCGAAGAACAAAAAGAAAGAAAAAAAAAGATAAATTAGTTTGAATTTTGACATCTTGAATTCAAATTATGTTTTTCGCAATCAAGAATGTGTGTATGTAGGCGTGTGTGTTTGTGTGTAGGGGTATGTGTATGTGTGTGTAGGTATGTAGGCATTTGTGCTTGTGTCTGTGTGCTGACATAAGTGTGTGGGTAGTTGTGTGTATGGATGTGTGTGTGGGGGGGGAAGGTATGTGTATGTGTGTGTAGGCATATGTGTTTGTGTCTGTGTGTAGGCATATGTGTTTGTGTCTGTATGTATTCATATGTGTTTGTGTCTGTGTGCAGGCATGAATGTGTGGGTAGTTGTGTGTATGTGTGTGTGTATGTTTTTGTGTATGTGTAGGTGTCTGTATGTATGCGTGTGTGTATGTGTTTGTGTGTGTAGGTGTATGTGTGTGTGCGTAGTTGTGTATGTAAGTGCATGTGTAGGACATGGATGCAACCTGGAGATGAGTTTCGCTATAGGAGCAGCATCGTGAGGAGCCGGTCGACGGTGATGGTGTGGAGGGTGCTGGCGAGGAAATAAAATGATAGCACGCCAAAAAAAGTCAAATGAAAGCAATAAGCAATCGTGATTGCTCAATAAATAAATAAATAAAAGGGAAAAAAAAAGAAATGCAGCTTGGGAAAAGATCGTTTGGAGATCGCTTTTTTAGCGATGGATGGTTCAGCATTTCAGCTAGAAACATAGTCGCCATATTTGGTCATTCACAAAATCGAAGTAGAAAAGTGCAAAAATTTTCAAAAACAAAGATGAATTGGATGTTTTATTTTTCTGCCAAGAAATGAAAATAACTTAAAATTTACAGCAAATCAATCGTTTTTTTATTTTTATTTTTTAAAATAATTTTCTTGAGGAATGAAAAGTTTTATGTGAAAATTACACCTTATCCTCATTGCTTTAGTCGCAAAAGTGCTAAACCTTCAACTAAAGTTTAGTCTCATGAGGATTTTTATTTTGAAAATATTTTTTTGCAACAAATTCAGAAATTCATATCTTAATTTTTAGCGTAGTCGCCATGTTTGGTCATTCCCAAGATGTTGATACGCAAGACTCATGAAGTGCCTACGTTTTCAAAACGGAATTGGATGTTTACTGCAATGCAAACTGTTGAAAATTATGCAAAATGTGCCTTTTTTCTTTTTTTTTTTTGGTAATTCTTAATTATTGTTTTTAAAATTGCAAAATTTTATCTTCAGAATATTATCTTTTCTTCATTGCTTTAGAGGCTAATATGCTAAAAACTATTTCACCTAAATTGTAGTTTTTTAAGGATTTTGAATTTATTACTACTTTTATGTAACAAATTCAAATATCTATTTATAACCATGAATTTTTCGCGTAGACGCCATGTTTGGTCATTCGCAAGCTGGAAATAAGCGATACTATTACTTACCTAAGTTTCCAAAAACAGAACTGGATGTTTACCTCAACAGAAACTATTGAAGATAACATAAAGTGTTCAATAAATCATGTTTTTTTTTTTTCTTTTTATAAAATATTTTTTTTTTTTGAAAAATGCGAATTATTATCTGCACAATTGTGTTTGATCCTCATTGATTTGAAGGCTTTGCTATAAGCTAAATATTTCATCTAAAATGCAGTTTCCTGCAAACTTCCCATTTACTAATTTAAAAAATTTAAAAACCTTTTTCAACGCAAATTTTCCATATTAAAATTAATATATCTTGAATAATTGGTTTTCATAGTGTGTAGAGTTCCATTTATTTTTAGGAAAGTAGTGAAAGCTGCTGCCCCCCCTTATTGCTTTAAAACTCAGCGACAGTGGTGGCCACTAAGTTTTTCGGGTCTAGTGGCCACTGGCCAGTTGGAAAATTGTCGAAGTCTTGGCCTTCACATAGGACTTGTGTATTTTATGAAAACTTAAAATAAAACTAATAATAATGCTGCAGATTATTTTTAACTACCGAAAATAGTGTCGCAGACTGACTACAGAGTTTCTGCTACTGGGACTTACTCCAAGTGAAAATCTCGATTGGGATAAAATCGTGAATCGCAACATAGTATGGAAGGAAGTATTGGGTTAAAACCGATTTCACTATAGTAAAATTGGCTCCAAGTTCAAAATGTGTTAATTAATGACAGGAAAATTGTATGGTGGAAACAAAAATGTAACAGATAGTTTAAAGCAAAATGTTGATTTAATTGCATTTAGATTGTTTGGTACTTTAGTGTAAAAGATGGTCGCAGCGCATTTTCAATCCTAGCAATGTTTTCACATTTATTTTCGCAATATTTGGTCTTAGAAATTCCTTTTTTGACAATACTGTGCATTAAATATGTATACGAAAACCAGCTCAGAGCTTCCCTATGTGGATGACTGTGGGGGAGAGGAGGCCTATATTCAGTAGTAGACTGAAGCTGAAGTGACATAGCTGAAATGATTATAATGCTGATCAAATGATTACATGTATATCTCTTGTTTTTCAGAAGCATATCCAACGACTGGCGAGAATCATAATATTTCGTTAACGTCATGCGTTTCAAGTATATTTGAAAAAGTATCAAACCTTAGAAAAACACGAGTTGACAAAAAAAAAAACTTTTCAAGCCGAGCAAGGCTTGGTCGTCCAGGTACTTACTATGAATATAACTTAATAAGGAAACAAATTTAATGCGACCACACACATAAAAATTTCCCAGATGTGGATGCATTTTTCTGCAGACCGTTGCCCATCCTCTGGAGCAGAGGTTGAGAATCCTGTTTTGGAAGACATGTAACTGTCAAATTTCAGGGCAAAAACAAAAATACTCCCCCGCCCCTTCCCTGAAAACAGCACCTAGGATTAATCTTTAGGGCTAACAAGAGGCTAAGTCAGCCTATAACTAGAAACTTAGGGCCTGACTCTTGGGGGGGGGGGCACATTTGGAGCAGTATTAGTGCATGGGTGAAGGGGGTCAGTCGGCTCTAGATGAACTCTGTGGGGCCTTCTTTTGCATTCATAAAGGGCCGCATGTTCAATAGAGCTTTCAATTAGGTCAAACTTGCTCTAAAAAGACAAAAAAAAATAAGGAAAATTTTAAAATACAAGCCAGCACGGGGCCCTGCTCTGCCGCACGGCCCTGGAGCTGCCCCTGCTACTAAACACAAGAAAATATATACGTCTCAAACACAGATATGCTTATCTCTCCTAAAATTGATGGTAATCCTCCCCTCTAACTCAAAAAAATGGCTAAGACCATCGAAAGATGAAATGCATAGTAATTTCAATAAATGTCATGTCTCGAACCTCTTTGTAGTAACTCTTGTAATAAACTGAAAATCGTTTTTTTTTCCTACACTACAAACGCAATGCTCAGTGCAGCAAACAGAATTCAACATTTACTGCAATCAGAGGCGGATCAATTGAGGGGGGGGGGCCCTAAGCGGTAAAAACTTTGGGGCCCCCCTCTTAAGTAAAAAAAAAAGAAGTTCCAATCAAATAAATATAAAGTATAAACAAAAATTTAAAGTAATATCGTTACACAATAATTTTTATTTTTAGTATCTAACTTATATAAATTTTCGGCGTGCTTTACTGGCAGCAAAATCGTTAATTATTCTTTTAGTGTCGATGCGATTTCACATATCTTCCTCTTTGTATAAAATCGCCAAGTTATTTAATCTATCTAATCCCATTTTATTTCTTAAATAATTTTTTACTCTCTTCAAAACAGAAAAAGATCGTTCGCCAGACGCATTCGACAATAGAATAGTTAAAAATATTTTCCGCAATGTTTCCATGTTCGGAAATGTACAAGACATTTCTTTCGCTGCATGATAAATGTGATAACAAGAGTCTGGAAGTGAGTCTAAAGTGTCTGGATTTTCTGGTGCTGTTTCAGAGGCGTTTTCTTGGAGAAACATAATAAAGTGATAAAATTCATCTTCTAAAGTGCAAAAATCAATATCATTTTCTGTAAATTTCCTTCAAACTTTTGAGTGATGCTTTTATTTCTTCTGTAGACATGCTTCGATCAAAGAAGATCCGAAATGGCTCAAAGGCAACTTCATATTTCTGAGCTCTTAGAAGAAATAACTGTGCGTTTATGCTGTCACATATCACAAAAAAAGAATTAACTTTAAAATCGTTTCTGGTTGAGAACTCGTGTCCTGTTTCTTTATTTTCATCAAAAAAATAGTTCCTCTTTCAACGTCTGCTAGTTTGCACATCTTCTTCACTAAATGCTAACCCTGAAATATCAGTCGCTTCTTTTTCTACTCTTTCGTATTCTTTTCGAAAATTAATGATGAAATTTTCTAGCGATTTCATTAAACTGGACCCTTTTAAAAGTTCACTCTATTGATTGCAATGATTTGCTAACTGCATTTATTTGTTGCAAAATAGTGTTCCAAATCACAATCATTGAGGCAGTTTCATATTTTACCATCTTCTTTAAGAGTGCTGTCGCCTCTAGAACTGCCGCTTTTTTCTCTTCTTTCGCAGTACCAATTTCTTGAAGAGCCTTTATTATGTATGAGAATCCAAGTTTTATAGCCAATACCGCATCTGCTCTAGCTGACCAGACCACCTTGTGTCAGATACTCTTTTTACAGAAACTGATTGTCTCTTTGTGTACACTTGGAAGCCAAAGTGCTCCATCGATGAGTTGATGCAGAGAAAAATGTGAACAGCTTCTGCATAAACATAAAATATTTAATTGCAGAGGTACAACTTTCTGCAGCGAACTTTCCCATTAAATTTAGGGAATGGTTCGCACACGGAATAAAAAGAAGTTAGGGACAGTACTTTCGTTTCGACTAGGGATGCACCGGATAGTGATTTTGCCGGATACCGGATATCCGGTGCCCCCTTACCTGCCGGATTCGGATATCTGGCATTTCGATTGCATTGCATGTTCGCATATTTTTCTACAACGCCGTTTCAAAACAATAAATCAAACTTGTTCCACATATCATTTCTTTAAAAACATGTTAAATACATTCAAATGTACTTTTTTAGAGCCTGTGACAACAAAACTTGTCACAATTTCAAATAATACCTCATACTGGAAATCAATTAACGCTATGCACCAAACCTAGATGTCAGCACCATACAGCGTGCATCTAATGAAAACCTGTTTTTCTCCCAGCCTATCTGGAGAGAGATTTTTTTTCCTTCCCGCCACTTGCTCGGGTAGCTATGGAGAGACGGGGTCTGAAGACGAGAGAGGCCTGGAAGAAGCGGAGAAAGAGAGGAGCTTTTTTTGGTAGCATGACTCGAGAATGAAATAATAGACAAAATCAACCCTTCCAAAGAAAGAACACCGTCTTCGGCCCAGGTGAAATTAGAATGCAGGCATGAATAAGCCACATAGTGCCGGATGGAAGCAGATGGCGGCCAGAGACTAGGAACTCTGAACTCGGAAACATAGCCCCGGAGAATTGATGCTCGAACCGCTGGTAATCTTCTAGCACCGCCTGCAGCCCTCATCCGAATTCATCTAATAAGTCTTCGGAGCTACATCCACCTCTCTCTAAGAGCCTGGCACAGCGGAGCAGCCCCAGCACAGCAGAGCAGCCCCGGCACGGCTGAGCACGTGTGAAAATGGCGCAACGACTTCCCACCGCCTGAACAGTTACCAGGTCCCCGGAGCAAAGAGCCTGGCGCAGCGGAGCAGCCCCAGCACAGCAGAGTAGCCCCTGCACGACTGAGCACGTGTGAAAATGGCGCAACGACTTCCCACCGCCTGAAGAGTTATCGGATCCCCGGAGCAAGGGTAGGTAAACATCCTAGCCCTGTTGGAAAAATGTCCGGCTCCCTCGCCGTATAAATGTAAACTCAGTGGCCGATAAGGCGAAGAATCTATCCAGTGCGCGTGTCTCTCAAGCGAGGGCTCGTAGAGGTCGATTCTACGGCCCGCGCGTGATCTAAGGTCGCTTTTATGCTCCAATATACATCCGGCGTCGTCGTACGAGTGTTTGATCTGGGCTCTTTGGGTGAGGTTGATTTTTTGTACATGTATATTTTCTTTTACCATGTTTAACCCCTAGGCGCATGTATGTTTTTTTTTTTTACCATGTTTGTTTAATCGGAATAGTTTCAAATGATGCCATATTTTTAAATTATACTCATTTAAGGTGTGCACCTATTTCAAGTTATTGTGATATCTAATGTCTCCTAGAGAGAATAAAGAAGTGCTTTTCTGTCCTAACGTTAATCGTTTTTGATGCAACCAAGCTCATACTCCTAACTCCTGTAACCAGGAGATTCTTGTACTAACCACTATACATATACCGTCCGCCCTGCTGGTGGAAAATCAACACTCCAGCATAACAGAGCCTCTATATTTGAATTTAGGAATTGTGCTATATATAAAATGAAACATTAAAATATTGTTTTATTCCGACAGATTTTTTTGAAAGAGACAAACTTTCAGCAAAAATTAATTCTGTATGTAATGTACACATGGTTTAAACTTTTAATTATTCATAGTTGAAATCTTAAAGGTCGTATAATGAGTCGTATTTGTTATTAGATTTGCATGACGTGTAGAATTTTTTTTAAAACTTCATCATAAAGTAATACATTTTCTTGTTCCCAATTTAGAAATAACAAAAAATAAAACTTTGCTTTGAAATCATTTTTATTACAGATAATACATGTGTAAAATTTTTCTAACATACAAGTTAAAAAAGAAAATATTAAAACTGGGCCAGTTTGACTCAAAAAATAAATAAATAAACTTAAATAATCAACTTAAAATTTTACTTTAATTCCAGAAATAAAGGTACATTTTCTCTAATGTTGCAAATTAGCATCTTAAATACAGGGGTGCCCCCCTTAAGAGCAAGGGTCCACCCCCCTAAAAACCATAAATATCCCCCAAATAGAAAGCCCCCCCCCCAAAAAAAGAGAAAATACCCCTAAAACCCCTCCCCCCCCTAAGTGGGCAACCCAGTTAACAAATTAATAAACTTATGCTAAAATAATCAACTGAAAATTTTACTTTAATTCCAGAAAACAAAGACAACTATTTCGCATTTTTCATTAGTTTCTTTCATTCTTCGTTTTAATGTTCACGAGATATAATGGCACCAAAGCGTGCATTATTAAATTATTAATACACTGTAACTGTATTATTGTTTTATTTACATGTCCCATTGACCATTAATTTTGTACATCGTAACAGAGTTTTATGTTGAATAATACAGCTTTTTTTATGCAAGAAACGGTAATATATAATTAAGAAATGGTTCAAAATAGTGTGAGAGGTGTTTACAAATGCCTAAAATTTTTTAGTGTGTTTCTAAAAATCCGAATTCATACATTTTTCTACCACGTTAAATTTCAACTTACGCGAGAGGAGTAGTGGAATGCATTCCTCCCGCAAGTCGGAACTGGACTGTATTTTAATTTTCAACACGGCCGCTCCTCCAACTTCAAGCGCTTTGATATGAACCATTTCAAGGTCGACTTTTCACTTCAGCGTGTTAAAGCAGAGAGAGTGAGAGAGGGAGGGAGAAATTATTGGCAAAATACTGTCAGCAGATTAGCGAAGGAGAGGGAGGGACAACGCGGGGGAATGCCAGAAGCTAGGTTTGAAGAGGAATGGCCGTTTTTGAAGCAGCAATTAAAAGAGAAAGCATCATTGAAAAGTTTATGAAACAGTGAAAGCTTTAACTGGAATCTTTGCAAAAGTAAATTCAAAATTAAACCCTCATTTCGTACCGGATAACTCCACATCAACCCCGGATATCTCTCACATTTTTACCAGATAACTGCCCGGATATCCTGCAAAAAACTGTCGGATATCAGGATCCGGAGTGGCTTGCCAGATCGGATACCTCATAGTTCCGGATAGTTAAAAAATCAGCCCGATACCGGATAGTTACCGGATATCCGGTGCATCCCTAGTTTCGACATATCTGCACGGGCCTTTCGTTTAGTTACAGTTAGTAATATTTGAAACCAACATATTCGACCTTTGCATTCCATTCAAATTTCGGGGTCCTATGGCATAGTGGTGAAAATTTTGGGGCCCCTAAATCAGTACTCACGGACCTGTTGATCAAGGGCAGATCCACCATTTGGTTAAGGAGGGTTCATTTCGAGAGTCATTTTTTGGCATAAAAAGAGCATATTTTGGAGGCCCGTAAAGTAGAACTCATGGGCCTATTGGTAAATCAGGCTCCGGCTGTAAAAACTCGTTCATTCAGTTTCAGTTGGAAAAATCAGATTTTAGTCAAAGTTCGAGTCCCTACGGCATCGTAACTCAAAATATTGGTTAAAAAATTTCGGGGGGTCCCTAAACTGGACCTCATAGACCTATTGGGTTAATGAGATCTTGACTGTAAAAAATATCTGTATTTTAGTTACAGTTGGTAATTTCTAAGACAAACGTATTTGAGCTTTAGATTCTAGCCGAACTTCGAGGCCCTATGGCAACGTAATTCAAAATATTGGCGGAAAATATTTGGGGGGACCCTAAACCGGACCTCATGGGCCTATTGGTTATCAGATCTCGACTGTAAAAAAAAACACTTTAGTTTAGTTACAGTTGCTAAACCCTAAAACCAACGTATTCAAGCTTTAGATTCTTGCCGAACTTCGAGGCCCAATGGCATTGGCATCGTAGTTCAAAATATCAGTGAAAAAGATTTGGGAGGGGGCCCCTAAACCAGTTATAATGGACTGGGTTAATTTTGGTAAATCAAGCCCCAATCAAAATAACACATTCGTTTAGTTACAGTTGGTAATATTTAAAACCAATATGTTCGAGCTTAACAGTTTCCACTCAAGCTTTGGTCCCTATTGTATCGCTGAATTTCGGAGCCCTGCGCCATCCATAGGCGGATTTAGCTCTGAGTTCCTGGGGGGGCAGGATTTTTTTTTGGAGAAACATTTTTAATTGCCCTCCCCGATCCCATGTCTTTGTCTGTTTTCTGTGATGCGTAAGGCCATTCTTTACTTTTTTATGTGTCGTTTTCATTACTGTGTGTAATCATGCTGTCCTTTTTAAATTGACCTTAAAAGAGAGGGGGTTGGTATTAAGAGAGTAATGCAGTGCTCCCTTTTAAGTGGGATATAGAATATCTCCAGTTTTAGGGGACCCGGGGGTTACTCCCCCGGAGGAAATTATCTAAAATGGATATAAAATTCTGCATTTTGAAGTCTTATAAGGGTTAATTGGAAATAATAGGCAAATAATTTTTTTTTAAAGTTTTACGCTTTAAAAGTGCTTTGTGATGCAAGTTAATACTTTAAAAGAAATGGTGCACAGATTTAGAGAATAGGTATCAAGAGAGTAACATACTACCCATTTGAACAATTCTTAATTTATACACTTGATAGGAAATAAAATTGAAGCACACTTTGCTTAGGAATTTCAAAGACTTGTCTAATTACTTTCAAGGTTTGATTGGTTAGATTGGGTTTTTGGTTCAAGAGCCCTTGTAGGCTATACTGCGCCAATTCTTTTCAGGGATTTTAGAACCTATCAATAATTTGCACTTTCCAGCCTCTGAAATTGAGTAGTAGATTATACACTTGTACAGTATTGTTCAAACTTTGTAAGAAACGGCTATTTTAAGTTTAAAAGAAAAAATATACTTTAATTTCATATTCAAAAAAGAAAAAATCATGATTTTTTTTTGTTATAAGATTTTGGAAGATAAGTTGTTACTATATAAACTCCCCCCAAAACTGGGGAGCATTGTCCACTTTGCCCCCCCCCCCCTATAAATCCACCCATGCTCTTCTAAACTGTTCAAAAACGAAAAAATAATGATTTTCTTTTTAATTTTTGGAAGATGTGTTGTTACTACATAAAGTCCTCCCAAAATTGGGGGGGCATTGTCCCCCTCTGACCCCCCATAAATCCGCCCATGGCGCCATCACGGGGCCCCCCGCGGCCGCTTAGTTTGCGTACCGTTAAACCCGCCACTGACTGCAATTGATGTTGTAATGATTAAGATCAGACTACCAAGCTAGCGTTTGAATGCAAATTAAAGTTGCATTGGGGATAAAATCAATAACAGTTGCGTCAATGAAATTTCTCAAAGACAGTTCAGCTGAATTATAAAATTCAATCTGAAACAACTTCAAAATAAAATTTTATATGCATAAATACAGTACATAACAGCTTTGAATTGCATTGATCAACTTTAACGTTACAGGGGCATTCCACGGTATTTTTGACATTTATGTAGAGTCCGTAACGTGACCTTTTTTGCCATAACTTTTTAATTTACTGTTTGATTAGCATATTATTTTATTTTGATCTTGTCCTACCAACACACCAGCTAAAATTAAAATAATTTGCAAATCAAACGGTAAATTAAAAAGTTATGGCAAAAAAAGGTCACGTTACGGACTCGACATAATGTCAAAAATACCGTAGAATGCCCCTACAATGGAATATCAAACACACATGTATCAAATTAGCCCACTGGTGTTCAAGTTTTAGAACATTAAAGTACACAACGGGAAACAATTTCAAGTGTAAACTTTTCTCTAAAATAAAAAGCATTTAAACTTACATAATGAGTTATCATCTTTTACTTCAAAAATCTTCAGATCTAGATTGCACTTGTAAATATGAATGTTATTGTGCGCGAAGGCATAGGTAAATTACTTGCCAATAGGAATGCTTTGCCAAATGTAGCAACCTTTAAAACACGCATGTGCAGTTGCTATGTAACTAGGACAAGTAGCCTCTTTCGTCAGTTTTCAAAGTTTGAATTTCTTGTTGTGATTCTTCGTGAAATTTCAATCTTAGCGCAGTTTTAATTTATTGTTCCACGGTTTTGGTAATCTCTTTGTGCAACAAACGTTTTAAGCTTTTTTTTTCTTATTTTGAAGGGGAGGGGTACGGTCTTTACCATGAATTTCTGTATTATTTAATTTCAAACAAAAAACATTGTTTGGCATATGTTTTCAACTATGGATGCGCACCAGACCACCTGTGAAGTGCATATATTTGGAAAAAAAAAGAATAGATCTTTGATGGTGTTGTCTTTGGAGGACCATTCATAACTCGAATTACAATTTCAGCCATTCAAAGAACATATGCTTTTAATAGTCCAGGATCTGAAGGGGGTTGAGCATACATGGAAACGCTGACGCAATATTATTTCTGATTATTGTTACAGGCACGATGGTGATTATGAAACCAAATGTCGTCGCCCCCCCTGGGTGGTCGACAACCCCGGGGGAGGGGGGAAAGCAGTGGGGGAACCGTTTTCTAAAACACTCATAACTCGCGAACTATTTGAGATAAAACACTTAAAAAAGTGGCAATCGACGCAACAAAACAAGTGCTTCATAAAAGCTAAATATAATTATGGACCTATCTTTGTTGGTTTCTGAGTAAAATTCCATTTTTCGCTAACAAGCAAAATTTTTGAATAAAATGCGCAAAACAAACTTTTTGACCAAAAAAGAATTCCGAATCAAAATTGTTTGATTTTTTTTTCAAATAATGTCCAAAATATCATTATTCAGTTTGTTAAAATCATTTAAGTACTGTTAACGCGTTGAAAAACAAAATGACAGTAGCAAGCTCGAACACAATTTGCATTATAGTTCAGGATCTGAAGGGGTATTTTTAACATGCATGGAAGCAGGGTTGGCAAGGTTTTGGACACTACGGTAAAAACCAGGGTAAAAACCCTGGTTTTTACCGTCTTGTCCAAAACCCTTGTGTCCAAAACTGTCCGAAAGTGTCCAAAACTATATTTTTTAGAAAAATTTCATTATGTGAGGAAGCATCAAAAACAGAATAAAATGTATTGAAGTAATTTTTTATATTGAACATTTATTCAATGGAGAACATTCAATTAATTTATGCAGCTGATTTGAATCTAGTTACATAGAAGATTCTTGATCAAAATTTCAATTTCTTCGCATTAGTTTTTTTTTTTTTGATAATAGCAACCAAATTTCCCTATGTTTATGCATGTGTGCAAATTAAAGCAGGGCTGGCAAGTTTTTTATCATCCTGTTCAAAGTCCTTGTGTCCGAAAGTGTCCAAAACTATTTCTTGAGAAACTATATTTTGTGAGAAAATATCGAAAACAGAACAAAATGTGTAAAAAAAAAAATTTTTTTTTGACTATTTAATGTATTTATTCAATGTGAACATTCAAGTATAAATATATATGTAGTTTATTTATGCAGCTGATTTTAATCTAATTATGTAGAAATTAAATTCTCCATTACAGTGGCGTAGCTAGACCCGACTTTCGGGGGGGTTACTTCTTTTATATATATATATATATATATATATATATATATATATATATATATATATATATATAATCGCTTGGAATTTTTTCCTTTTCTTCTTTTTTTTCTTTCTCTTCTCTCTTCTTTTTCTCTTTTTTTTTTTTGAGACTAACGTTTCGGGGGGGGTTTTGTCCCCAAAACCCCCCCCTTAGCTACGCCCCTGCTCCATTAAACATTTCAATTTGTGTGCAGGAGTTTTTTTTTTTCCATAAACCAAATTTTTCGACATTTATGAACGTGTGCAAAAGAAAATATTCAAAACACAATGCAATAATTGACTTAAATGCAATAAGTTACAATTTTTTGTTTCACAATTTATTGAAATTATATGATCTAAAAAAGAGAATAGCACAAGTTTTACAATATAAGTGTTTAATCATCAATTTCTTGTTCTTTAATCTATGATTAAAAAAAATAATTTTCGTTAAAACATCATGTAAAACTTATTTGCAAAAATCATTTTAAAAATTAAGCTTTTTTTTCTCACCTAAATATTGCACACATTTAATAACATTCCTTTCAATTATAAATGGAACTGAAATTAGTTGTCTTGGTAGTGTTGTGAATTTCCTCTCATAACTCTACCAACTGTTACATAAGGAAGATTTTATGCAGTAGTTTTATTGCCAATTTTTTCAAGTAAAATATTTTTAAAATGACATTTTAGAAAAAAAATATTATATAAACTCATTAATTAAACCTTGGTTATGTCTATATTTATTCATTATGAATACTGCAGTCAATACGACTTGATTAGATTACACTCCTTTAACTTTATCATAGTTTTGGACAGTTTCGGACACTTTTGGACAGTTTTAGACAGTTTTGGACGGTAAAAACCACCTGTCCTGTCCTAAACTAGTTTTGGACAGTCCAAAACCCAACCCTGCATGGAAGACTTGACGCAAAACTATTTCTGATTAATGTCACAGGCACTATAGTGAATATGAAACCACATGTCTTCGTCCTCCTGGATAGTCGACAACCCCGGGGGAGAGGGGGAAAGCAGTAGGGGGAGCCGTTTGCTAAAACACTCATAACTCGCGAACTATTTGAAATAAAACACTGAAAAAAAGTGGCAAAAGATGCAACAGAACAAGGGCTTGAAAAACCTAAATATGTTTATGGTCTTATCTTTGTTGGTTTTTAATTAAAATTCCTTTTTTAGCAGCCATGCAAAAATTTTGAAATAAAATACAAAAAGCTTTTTTGTCGAAGATAAGTTCTTTTTTAAAATTATTTAACCGTTTAGGGAATCAATAAAACCTGAAATTTCATTATTCAGTTTGTTTAAAACTACTTAATTATTATCAACGTGAGCGTTAAAAAGCGAAATAGAAAATGCAAGCACTTGCCTAAGTTAGCGCATTGAACAAAACGGAAGTATGCTAAGGAGAAAAAAATAGCCTTATTATCCTTATGACGAACTATTCATTCTTCAGTTTACAAATTTATTCTAATTGCAAAGTAGTTTACTATGGCTTTAATTTTGTTATATACTGCTTTAAATTTGAGAGGAACTAGGGAACCAGGCCCAGAGTAGTTTCCAATTCAAATATAATTTTAATTTATTTCTATTAATTTATGTTTTCAATTTGCACAAAAGAATATTGCGGGTACTGTTTTGCGGATATTGCTTTTTATAATTTACTCAATAAAGAACAATGAAACAAGAAATAATATGTACTAAATCAATATAAAAAATGAGAAGCTTGAGCTTTTATGAAAACAAATATAAATATAAAATTATACACTAGAGTTCTAAGAAAAACTAATTAAATAAAATTAGTAAAATAATGCGCATTAAAAAATAATTGTAGAATATCAATATGCATACATAAAGCATTAATATATCAGACATTCTGAAAGCTGGATCATACTCTTTTTCGTTGACTTGTAACTGTTCTATTGAATCGTTCTCTTCCGAGTATTTTGTAGTTTATGGATTTTTGCTTTAGCCTTAAAAGCATAGTATTTACAGCAAGATGAATTATTAATAAAACAATTACAAGATTATTTACAGCTTTTGCCTGCGCAGGGTGGAATTAAACTATCTGGTAACACTGACTGCATCATAAGGTATGTGACTTTATTGATTTATTTTCATTCAAGTGAAACCCAAACTTGGTTACATCTAATGGCACTGCTAAGGTACAGGGGGAATTGATTCAATAGTACAGTATTGAGCAATACTTCTTAGCACATGTTGGAAAGAAATTGCAGGAGCATGGTAAAGAGCTGATATTATATTTATTTCTGATGAAAATGACAAGAAATTATTGTAATGTACTTTCCGGAACTTCTGGTTTTCAAGTTATGAAAACGACAGTGAGATGTACCGATCATGTTTAAGGTCCACTCGTGTAGTTTGACAATTGGAGAGAAAATTTTATTATTTTTTATTTGGAGACCTGCAAAATCTTTGCTACATTTGAAAGTAGTGTTTGGGACATTATGAACCAGAGTCATTCATTCCATCGATAACTTGAACTTTGTTCTTAAAATAGGGTGCTTCTTCCAGAGTTTTGCTGCAAGAAGTATCATTTTCAATTGCATTCACGAAATCGGACCTCACGCCTTTGCTTCAGTGAGCCATTCTGATGAACCTAACCTAGCATTGGGCTTATTGTATGAGAATGATTTTTAGATGTACTAACATCACTTTTGAGCTAAGAACGTTTCCCAGGTTAAATGCTTTTTTGGTTTTGTTTTGCTGTTTTGCAGTCGCTATTGAAGACATTGCCATTGCAGGACTTCTCTGGATAAGAGACTATTCACATTTTCTTGAACGTTCCACTGAAATTTTGATGCTGCTTATGTGGCAATAGCCTCGCTCACTATGTTTCATAACTTAGGTGTAAAATCTGCAAAAGGGATATCCTGATCATTTATCCTTTCTGCAATTACTTCGTACTTGCAAACTTGCATGTTTTAATTTTTAAAAAAGTCCCATTGTGACATATACTAAGCAGCTATAATGCGTTAAAGGTTAAGTAATTAAGTAATTACTTAACTGGGACATTGTTTTGATAATATTACGAAATAGAACCACCCAAACAGGAGAGCCACAAAATTTACTTTGGTTTATGTCGAGTCTTCAAGGTACATTCCACAAACTTGTTTTTTTTTTCCTTTTGTGAATTACCTCAAATGCTTTTTGAGCTTGCTTTTATTTCTCTTTTCAACGCTTTGATAATATTTAAGTAATTTTAAACAAACTGGATAATGATATTTCAGATTTTATTGGTTCCTTAAACAGTTAAATAATTTTGATAATTTGAAAAAAAAAAAATGCGTATTTTATTCAAATTTTTTGCTTGTTTGCGAAAAATAGAATTTTACTCAGAAATTAACAAAGATATGATCATAGTCATATTTAGCTTTTATGAAGCCCAGGGGCGCCGACTTGCAAAAATTATTGAGGGGGCTAGACATCACCGGGGGCTTAGGGGGTTATGTACTTCCACGGAGGTTCCCCCCCCCCCCCAATAAAGGTCAGATTTTTGTTCCTTGAAAATGCCAATTTACATATTTTCTGGTGTGTATAATTTAAACAAACAAATGTGACATGGCGTTTTCAAAGTAAAACAATCTAAAAATTGGTATACAAATTTTCTGTTTCAACTAGATCATGTCACTTGTCTTAGTAAGAGAAATTTTTTTGTTCATTTTTACGGGGAGTCGTGCAGTGCCGTAGCTTAGGCATTGAAAAGGGTAGGGCACTTGACTTGCGTAGAAGGGCACTCCCAGAGACGCGGACTAAAAAAAATATATTGTGTGTGTGGGGGGGGGGGGCATACCGGAGGGTCTTGCAGCGGGAAATTTTCTAAAATTGAGATGAAAAATAGTGAATTTTAAAGCATTTCAAAGTTATATAATGAACATTAGAACCCCGAAAACTCGACAAGCCTGAAACATTTTTTGGCTTTGAAAAAAGGAAAAAATAAATACAAACATGCACAGTATTTTTTGTAAAAAGGTAATTTAATTTACACATGTTTTTTAAGACCAGTTTTTTTTTCATTAGTGATATCGGCTAACATACTCATATGTAAACGCAAGTCTCTCAATGTCTAGGTCATTTTTGAAAAGCAGTTGATTTTTCAAAATTTGTTTCACCTCTGTTTAACAAAAGCAAGCACTCTTGTTCAACTGCAATAACCTGTGGGAGTTCAGTTGATGTAAACCGCCCGATAATGCAGGTTGCGCCATTTCGCAAACCTCATCAATGTATTGCCTTGTAGTGCTTTGGGATTTTCTATTCCTATTCAGAGTCACAACTGACTACAACTGTATTTATGTCGAGGACTGCATACTAAGTGCCTTGCCTCCATTATTTTATATACCGATAGATGGCAGCACCATCACCGGATTGAACAGTTAATGAGAATTTAGAACTAGTCCAGGAGCTAATAGCTACCTGGTGCTAGCACCCCCAGAGGTATTGTTTCACTTGGAGGACATTGAGACCACGAGCATATTTAACGTCGCCCAGTCCCCTTTAATGACGACGGTGGATCTTCGACCATCGAGGTTCGAACTCAGGACCCTCCGGCCCCGAATCCGACACTTTACCGATCGGGCTACCACGGCCCCTTTGGGATTTTGAAAGTGTGGCTTCGTTGTTTTCATACTTCTTTGGTATCCGTCGATTCTGAGGAAACGAAGGATGTTGAATTTGTTCATTTTGCGAAGGTTTTTTCTTTTAAACACAATACTCAAAAGTATTCAAAACTATCACGCCTCTCATTTAATATACAAATCAAACCCTCGTATATTTTTTCCAGATCAGCAACACTTAGATGAGCGCGTCGCATCGCTGCCCACCAGCAACAGACTTGACCCGTAAGTTCGCGCACTGGGACAAATTCTAAGTGTGCTTGCAGCACCGTAACACTATCATTATTCATTCCACTCGTTTTCAGTTAACCTGCTTACTACCGCAATAATTATTTGTTTTAACTTGTTACTGAATGTATTTTACAAGAAAAGCTATCTTCAAAGAAAGAAAATAAAAGTTAAATTTATGAGTTTAGAAAGCATAATATAACTAATAATTTTCTTGATTTATTGGGGGGGCTCTGCCCCCTCAAAAATATTTTTGAGGGGGCTTGGGCCCCCTCAGGCCCCATGGAGTCGGCGCCACTGATGAAGCCCTTGTTTTGTTGCTTCGATTGCGACTTTTTTCAGTGTTTTGTTTCAAATAGTTCGCGAGTTATGAGTGTTTTAGCAAACGGCTCCCCCCACTGCCTTCCCCCCTCCCCCGGGGTTGTCGACCATCCAGGGGGGCGAAGACATGTGGTTTCATAATCACTATAGTGCCTGTGACATTAATCAGAAATAATTTTGCGTCAGGTCTTCCATGCATGCTCAAAATACCCCTTCAGATCCTGAACTATAATGCAAATCGTGTTTGAGCTTGCTACTGTCATTTTGTTTTTCAACGCGTTAACAGCACTTAAATGATTTTAACAAACTGAATAATGATATTTTGGACTTCATTTGAAAAAATAATCAAACAATTTTGATTTGGAATTTATTTTGGTCAAAAAAAGTTTGTTTTGCGCATTTTATTCAAAAATTTTGCTTGTTTGCAAAAAATGGAATTTTACTCAGAAAACCAACAAAGATAGGTCCATAATCATATTTAGCTTTTATGAAGCCCTTGTTTTGTTGCGTCGATATCCACTTTTTTCAGTGTTTTATCTCAAAGAGTTCGCGAGTTATGAGTGTTTTAGCAAACGACTCCCCCCACTGCTTTCCCCCCTCCCCCGGGGTTGTCGACCACCCAGAGGGGCGACGACATGTGGTTTCATAATCACCATCGTGCCTGTAACAATAATCAGAAATAATATTGCGTCAGCCTTTCCATGCATGCTCAACCCCCTTCAGATCCCGATCTATAAGGTCCTTGGAGGTTACATAAGCATTCACTCTTTCCTGTTGATTTTACTTGTATGTAATTTGTTAAGTTTACAAATTTTATGTATCGTCTTGGTGTCTCCCAATTTTACCAAAGAAAATAAAATATACATACCGAAATGAATACGAGGACACCCTGTAAAATGTTTATTTAATTTACAAGTATTTGGTCGTTAAGCAAAATAAACCAGCCAAAATATTAGTGTTACAATCTGCCCTGGTGTAAAATGAATCTTCAAGGTTGAAAGGATACTTTTATGATGCAAATTCTTGCGAATAAGTTGCTTTTACTATGTGGAGTTTTTTGAAAGGGCTAGTTTTAATTAAAAGCGGACCTGATTTAGATCTGGATCGATCCCTGTGAGTACATGCGTCTATTCTTTTCAGCTGTTGAAAATACATCGAATATTTTACGTGGGTGAAGTTACGTAGAATACTCATCAGATTTCTTTCCTTCTTTTAAAAGATAGGTCAATTTTTACATTTGCATGTATAGTAAAACCCCTCTAATGCAGACACTAACGGGACAAGTTTTTTTCCATAATAGAGGGGTGTCCGCAGACAGGTGTTTAATAATGTTATTTGCATTGGAATCAGGGAATTAAAAAATGTCCATATAAGAGGGGTGTTCGCACTTGAGAGGTGACCGTTAGGAGGGGTTTTTACTGTACTAATGGTGCCCTTAAAACTCATTTGAATAACCCATCAAATGAGTTTTAAGGGCCATCAAATGAGTCATAAGGCCCATCTCATTTGAATAACCTATTATACCAAAACTCAATAGAATATGAAAATTAAATCAAACTTTATTTATCATTTAGATTTTTTAACGAGAAATGTGATAGGAAAAATCCTTTTGCAAAACAAAAGTCTGGTTACGACCCTATCTTTACTGGGAGTTCTGACTTGAATGATAATTAGGGAGAAAGAATGTTTACTTATTCCTCTTTTTAATGTCTTCTGTTCATGCCATATTTTGGAAATATCTTGATATTTTATTGTAAAAAAGTAACTCTTATAAATTACTATCAAACCAAACTATTATTTACTTTATCAAACTACTACCTACAGTTTAGTTTGAGAGGGAGAGCGGAGATATTGAAATCAATTTGGTGGTGTAGATATCAAGTTTAGTTTGTTGATCAACATTTTCTTTTATTGGATGAGGGGTGGGGTGGGTGCAAAACAGGTTTTGTCCCTTTTGGAAAATGACATGTCCCTGGGAAGAGAATCAGTTAGGGAAAATACGGTAAGAAGTTTAAATTTTGGCAAAATCAAGGTTTTGAAGATTACTGTCCCAACTTTTTCATCATTTTTATGAATACCTTTTTCTTTCTTTCTCCCCCCTCCCCCTCTTATTTGTTTTTAGTGATTAAATTTAAGAGGTGTGACAAAATCGAGAAAAAAATATCCTGCATTTTTTTGTATGAGATTTCTTTTAAAAGAATAATTTTGGGGATATTGTGCTCTATCAGGAATTTTCCTTGAAATACTTATAACTGTCAATTTAACGTGCTAAACTTTTCAGATTTTTAGAGACAGCTGTGGAACAAGATAAAAAGTTATATAAAAAGGCTCTGTTGCTTATAGAACTTTTTTCCTCTTTCTGTACAATTTATTATTCATGGCAGGGTTCGCACTACAGGAAAAAAGATGAGATCTCCCACTCTGACCAAAATTTTCAGTGGGATTTTTAAAATTAAGGTGAAAGTAGATTTTTTTTAAAAAAAATTGATTGTAAATTTTAGATAAATATTTATTCATATAGGACAAAACTTATATAACAAGCATAAAAAAAATGTTCCACTTTGCACTGACGTGTGGTTCAGCCCAGCAAACCAAGCAGAGCTTAAGGGCTCGTGAAGAGAACTTTAAAACAATAATAATTTGTTATTTTTAATGCTTATTATTAAGGAGATAAAATATGAATATGGTATACATTTTAGTATGTTTCTCAAAATGAGTAAATCCTGCGAGTAGCGTGACTAAGATTCCCGTGCGCCAGAGACAGATCAAGTGAAGTGAGGGCCCTAAGTGGTAAAAATTTTGGGGCCCCCAAAACTTAGGTTACAAATAGAAGTTCCTAAAAAAAAAGTAAACAAAAATTAAAAGGAAGCAATATCGTTACATAATAATTTTTATTTATGTAAGTTACATACCTAGTGATGTGGATCTGGTAAATACCCAGCGGGTAGGTAAATATTTTTTGGGTATTTACCTGGGTATTTACCCAAGGCCTGGGTAAATACCCAAAAACTGGGTATTTTATAAAAAATGCAAAAAAGTGAATGAAATTTAAAAAAAAAAAAAATCTAAATATGAAAAAATTGGTAAAACTTATATATACATATGTATTACACAGTTTATAATATTTTTTATTGAAAGACTTGATGAAATCATGAAAGAAACATATCGTGAACCAAAGAATCTTTCTTTTCAATGTCATAATTGGAGAAGTATAAGCAATTCATTATGAACTTCAGGATTTCAAAATCACAATCTATTTCAGTCATATCCAAAATGAAAAAAAAGGAAGCATGAGGGATGTTTGGAAGAATAAAATGAGAAGTTATTAAGACACTATGGTGTTATTTTTTTACTGTTATTTAAGTGATAACATGGAAAATATAGAAACAGTTTTCACATTAATAAGCAAAAAAAAGTGAAATTTTCTTTTCTGTTGCCTTGCTCATTTGCATTTGCTCCCCTGTAGGGTAGGAAGGTAAATATTTTCTTGGGTATTTATCCGAAGGCAGGGTAAATCCCCTAGTAATTGCGTATTTTGCAAAAAAAAATTTAGGTAGTATTAAAAGGTGAATATTTTCTTTTTTAAACATAAACCCTAAAATAAAAGATTAAAAATTTTAAATGTTTATGTATATTATGTGTGTATATATATATATATATATGTATATATATATATATACATATATGTGTGTGTGTGTGTGTGTGTGTGTGTGTGTGTGTGTGTGATACAGAATACACCTGAACAATTGAACTAAGTTTGGAGGAAATTTCTGCATAAGATATAGGTAAAAAAATAGTAATAATAAATTGAGCGACACTTCGTTACATTTTGATGTCATGCAAGGACATATTACTGGATTATAAAAGACTAGGACCTTAAAAAATGATGTTTGCTTTTTTTTTTTTTGTAACCAGTTAAGCTTTTTTCTTCTTGTGGAATGACTTTTTGTATCTGAAATTTGGCTATCAACATTGATTAGACATATCCAACACATTTAATGTGAATATCATATTAGATTGCTAAGCTGTTTCGCACAGTAATTCTTTAAATATGTGATCAAAATACAATTTTTGGGCAAAACTTTATTGTTTTGTATATGGTTCATTGTATATATACATAATGGAATACATACAGAAAAGTATTTTAGTTGAATATAAATTTTTGAAATAAATACCCGGGTATTTACCCATTTTGGGTATTTACCTGGGTATATACCCTGGGTATTTACCCCTAAAAATAAATACCTGGGTATTTTACATCACTATACATACCTAATGTAAATATTTGTCGTGTTTTATTGGTAGCAAAATCATCAATTATTTTTTAGTGTCCATGTTTCAAAATATTGGTGAAACAAACTTAATGGGGCGCCCATAACCAGGCCACATGGACATATTGTATATCTGTCCTCCTGCTCTAAAAAAAAAAAAACTCTTTCGTTAAGTAACAGTTATTAATATCTGCAACTAATGTACCTTTTTAGATTCTAGCTGAACTGCCGGTGCCTCTTGCTATCACGGAGCCCTATACGGACGCTTAGCGCGCTTACTGTTAGACCCGCCACTGCTCTGCAGGGCCTGATTACTGAATAGGCCAACTAGACCCAGGCCTAGGGCCCCCGATATTTAGGGGCCCCTAAATGGCTGAAATTAACTTTAGTCAATGGTTAAAATTGTTTCAGCCAATGGATAAAGTTATAAAGTTTGAATACAGGGGGCCCCAAAAAAGTATTTGGCCTAGGGCCCCTTGATATCTTAATCAGGCCCTGCTGCCCTGTGCACATTTCTGCCATCTGGCAAACAGCTAATCACGAGTTCAACAAGACGAATCCAAGCAGAAACAGAATTGAAGGGTTGCTGCCATGACAACCTACCTCACCCTAGTTTCTATCCAGTGGGAGGAGGGTAGCAAAGAAGCACATTTTTACAGTGCCAATTGCGACAATCCAAGCAGGCTTGGTTTGCTTGGGCGGACTGCACGTCATTTTGTTTGTTAGAATAAATAAGCATGTGCATCTTATTATTTTAGAGACAAACTAATTTTTTAAAGGAAAAATTAATATTAAAATCTCTTTATTTCTACTACATAGACAAGATTCTTTGTTTAAACCCATCATTCACTCAATGCTGTATAATGAAGTACTGTCAATCTCAATTGGTATACTGCTGGTTTGTTAAAGGAGTGTTATGACACAATAGAAATACAAATACAAAAGCAACGACCCGCAACAGGCTCTGGGCCCAGCTAGACTGGTCCTAGTCAATTTACAATTCCCAGTGAAGATCAATGGCCCTCTTAAAACTATCTACTCCCTTGCTCATTACCACCTCTTCCGGTAAACTGTTCCAAGGTTCTACTACCCTGCTATAATAATAATTTTTCCTAATATCCATGTTAGCCTGAGATTTAAATAGCTTAAAACAATGATCCCTTGTCCTGTTTTCAGTGCTTAACTTCAGCCCCGTAACATCTTTCATTTTAATAAATTTAAACAACTGAATCATGTCCCCTCGGTCTCTTCTTTGCTTAAGACTGTACATTTTTAACCTTCTAAGCCTGGAATCATAGTCTAAGTGAGAAAGTCCATTTATTAGCCTTGTAGCTCGCCTTTGAACCCTTTCCAATACATTAATGTCTTTCTTAAGATAAGGAGACCAAAACTGAACAGCATACTCCAAATGAGGTCTTACCAAACTTCTATATAAGGGCAGAAGAACTTCTTTAGTTTTGTTTGAAATAGATCTATTGATAAACCCAAGCATCTTATTGGCCTTGTTACTAGCAATGCTGCACTGTTGGCTAAACTTTAAATCCTGACTTATTAAGACCCCCAGATCAGTAACTTTGTCTGCCTGACTAATGACTGAACCTTGCAAATAATAACTTGAACACTTATTACCATGCCCTAAATGTAGCACTTGACATTTCCCAACATTAACAGCCATACCCCATTTATCAGCCCACTCCGTAATATGATCTAGATCCTCTTGCAGCTGTTTTGTTTGTCTTCATTATCTACAGTCCCCATAACTTTGACATCATCAGCAAAACAATTCATGTTCCCAGAAATATTTTTGTGAATATTGTTCATAAAAACAATGAACAAAACAGGCCCTAACACTGATCCTTGAGGAACCCCGCTTAAAACCTCACTCCAATTAGAGTAATTTCCCCTTACAACTACCCTTTGTTTCCTTCCGGTTAGCCAGTTTTTTACCCAAATGAAAGTTTTCCCTCCTATTCCTATATCAGCTAATTTGCTAAGTAGAGCAACATGCGGTACCTTATCGAAAGCTTTTTGAAAATCAATGTAAAAAACATCTACAGGCTTTTTATTGTCCAAAGCCATGGTGACTTTGTCATAGAAATGTAATAAATTAGTTGCACAAGATTTGTCTTTCCTGAAACCATACTGAAAACTAGTCAATAGATTATTAGTCTCTAGAAAATTTACTATCTTAATTTTTATCAATGTTTCAAAAATTTTGCAAACCACCGAAGTTAGACTCACAGGTCTATAATTTCCCACACTCCCTTTAGACCCTTTCTTGAAGAGCGGTGTAATGTTAGCCAGCTTCCAGTCCTCTGGCACTGTCCCCGAGTTATAAGAAGCATTGAAAATATTTACGATTACAACTGCTAATTCCTCCGCACATTCAACTAAAATTTTTGGATAAATATTATCAGGTCCCGGAGCCTTAGTCTCTTTAATTTTTTTCAAATGAAGTAAAACGTCATCCCTGGAAAATACAAAGTCCTCAAGCTGTACTATAGCTTGTGTCTTGTTGGTGTCAACTGTTGAGATACAGTTATCGTTAAAAACACTCGAAAAAAAGTTATTAAGAACATTAGCAATATCACTATCGTCCTGAATTAAAATTCCGTGCTCATCAACCAGTGGCCCAATATGACTATTTCGAACTTTTCCCGAATTAGCGTATGCAAAAAACCTCTTGGGATTCCTGTTTATCTTATCTGCCAGTCTTTGCTCCAACTCTCTTTTCTGAATCCGTACCAAATACTTAAATTTACGCCTTGCCTTACAATATTGGAGCCTATCTGCACTGTGACCAGTTTCTCTAAACCTATGAAAAGCAGCTTGCTTGTAATTTAGAGCATCTTTAGTTTCCCTGGAGAACCACATTGGCCAAATTTTAGTGTTGACACCCTTTCTCCTAAAAGGAACGTGATCCCCAACCGTTTTCGCTAGCTTTTCCTTAAACTCTGCCCAATGAAGATTCACATCGCTATTGTCCAATCCAGAAGAAAAAACTGCTTTCAAACTCTGCCTAAGTGCCACAAAATCAGTATTTCTGAAATTAGGCACAAACCTAAAAACTTTTTAATTTTCTTTCTTTTTCCATTTCAAGAGCTTCAAATGACATTATCTTCTTTGTAAAATAATGACAGATTTTTTGTTCTAATATTCACCACTTTAGAGCAAAACAAATTTCCTGAAGAGTTGAACTACAAACGCTTTTGTAAAATTTCTTCATATTGTGGCACTGTTCTTCCAAATGAGCAATATAATGTATCAATGCCCCTGAAAGAAGGAAAAAACCAAAATTTCAATTTTGCTGGTCCCCCCCTCCCTCCCCTGTTTTTGGTGCACTTAAAAGCTGAAGGTAGGCTCAAAGTGCCAAAAGGTATGAATGTTCAGTTAAGCCAAAAATAAAGCTGTTATCAATCTTTTGTTCCTGTTTCTTTGTAACTATATTTCTAGAGTCTTCTGATAATTGAGAATTGATTTTTAGAAGTTAGTACTAAGTTTTTCACTTATAAAAAGTTCTTTATTTTGCAAACAAAGTTTCTCATCAGCCATCTTAACTCGAACTTGGGGCCGGAGGGTCTCGGGTTCGATCCACACTGGTCGAAGATCCACCGTCGTCATTAATAGTGACTGGGCGACGTTAAATATGCCCTTGGTCACAATGTCATCCAAGTAAAACGATACCTCTGGGGGTGCCAGACCAGAAAGTTATTCGGCTCGTGGCCTGGTTCTAAATTTTCAAACTGTCCATAGATGGTACCACCATCTATTGTGTGTTTGTCTTCTCACTGTTGCTCCCTGCTCCAGGATGTCAACCCTTCTATCTGCTGGGGTACAAGCCTCCTCTCTTAGGATAGGCAAAAACCTCTAAAACACCCATCAATCAGAATCACAATCTCGAAGGTTTTAAATGATTGTTAGTATTCACAGTTAAAAAAGCACCAGATTGGCATGCAGCTGCTGTGGAAACCATGAAGTGCAAGATTTGCATTGATAATGAAACATATTTATTTGTAATAATATGTGTAAATTCCATTATTTCAGCTATCATACTCTGCAGTAAAAACTTATTCAACAGTCAAATATAATTTTTGTATTTTGTATATTATTTTCTAAATCTGTGAAATGATGTGTATAACCTAAAAACCATATAATGCAGTACCTCTGGTCCTAAGGTATGCATTATAATTGGTCTTCTATTAATATAATCTATAATGTATTCTGTTGTAAATTCCAATATTTATAATAAAACATTCTCTATTCTTCCAGTGTAGTTGCTAAAAATGACTATTGCAATAGGTTTTGAAGGAAGTGCTAATAAATTAGGTGTTGGAATTATACAAGATGGTGAAGTTTTGTCAAATTGCAGAGCCACCTATGTTACGCCTCCTGGAGAAGGTAATTTATAAGTTGACTGTGCATGTACATATTGTGCATGTGAACTTTCTTAACCATCTCATTAAAAAAAAAAAAAAAAAAACTTAATAGTTTTTAATAAAATGCTGCTTCAGTCACACTTTTAAAGTTATGCATTCACACTTGCTTAGATGATTCATAGAATGAATAACCTATTACCTAATCTTTAAGTTGAAAAAAATTTAAACAGGTAATCAGCTGGTCATCTGATTTAATTTTGGAATAAAGTGTATGTTGACAATCCCTTTTTTTCTTACAAACTTGGCACTACTATATACCCGAAAAAACGTCATAGCAGAACAGAAACGAACACACTAATCGTGCCGTAGAAGCAAGTGACTATAGTACAGTTTTCGATATACATCAGTTGATATATATCACGGTATATATCCGATATTTATTTTGAAACTATCATGATATTTCCGATATTTTTTTTTTCAACTACGGTATATATATTTTCAATATAAAAATTATATTAATAATTGTAATATTGTTCATTAATTATAAAAAATAACCCAAAAGTTATGCACTATGTTTTTATGATTATTAATACAGCAAAATAATATATTTCTTTTTTATTTTATATTCATTTTTATTATTAGTAATGTAACAATTTTAAATCATATTGAAAGTGCCTAGTTAAATATTTAACATCCAAAAAAAAAAAAAATGTTTTATGGCTGTGCACCAAATAATGCATATTTTTTATTTCTGAATCATATAACTGTAAAAGTAGCTAACAGAAGAAAAAATAGTAAAACAGCAAATGTTAAATTAACTTCATTAAAATTGACAAAAATGTAAAATGAAATATTTAATATAAATAATGAGAGAAACTTTAATTTTAAGTCTACATATTGTAATAATAATGTAAGGAATTAAAGAGATGTGATTTGAGGGTGCATTTACTATGTTGAAGACTTTAGTTTGTGTTGATTGAAAATATCGGATATTTTCGAAAATATCATGATTTTTTTGAACCCTGATTTTAGTACATTTCAGGGTGGTGACAGATCAGGGAGATCAGGGAAAAGTCAGGGAACTTTATTAATCAGGGAAATATCAGGGAATTTCGAAAAAATAACAAAAAATCAGGGAAAATTGATTTTTTATGAAGAAAATTTTTTTTTTTTTTTGCTCTACAAAATTAAGTATCTTAATTCCCTACACATTTTCCACCAATTATTTGTTCAAAAAAAAAAGTAAAATTAATGAGGTGCAATTACACACTACCGCATATTTGTGCATCTTTTTTTCTCAACGTCAAATTATTGAATCTTACTTATTAACCACAGGATGAACTTCCTAGGATTGCTTCTGTGTCTGTTAAGTTGTTTATTTTACCTAGCTTGAAATTTCCTTTCACCCTTTCAATGCGACGTAAAATAAACCATACAGGCAAAGAGGAAGCCTTCATTAATGCCTTAGCTCCTTTGCCTTTATTCCATTGTCTCGAAGTGAATAGCGTACTGTATTCACGATTTCAAAAAGAAATCTTTGGTTTTTGAATTAATACTGATAAAAGCTTAAAAGTTATTACTTCTTCGTGTTTTTAATTTAATTGCTAAAATTGAACTTTCAATCAAAAAACTTTATTTTTTGCCGTTGTACTATTTGCTGTCACCGCAGATTATAAAGGTTTTCTTTTCTTCAGACTTTATAACCAAGTTGTATTCTTCTTTTATATATTTTGAAATTAACTAATTGCTTTTTTTTCTGTCTTTTTTTCCCTTGCATTTCAAAGTTGTTTGATACGAAAGCAACCTAAGATTGTTTTCATTACATACTTAAATCATTTGAAATAGAGTTAACTTGTGTACTTAAGTAAATATCTTTATTTTTTTATTGTTAAAATGCTGTGTTCATTCATTAAAACATTTGTTCTTGATTAGAAAAAAGCTCCTTATGAATGGATGTCAAATGGTTTCATCTGTTTTGCATAAATATGTCAATTAGTTATATAAAAATAACTACATTGCTTCTATTCTTTCACTATTACTTGTTATTCTTGCAACAATTATTATACTGTTTGAAAATTTAGTTCAAAATAATTTCAATTACTTTTTAGTTCTACCATAAATACACATATGTTTTTAAGAGTGATTTTAATAGTTTCTTAAAATACTTATGCTATGTGGTTTCCGGAAGTAAAGTATTTTTAAAAAAGTTTCTATAATCTTTCTATGTAGAAAAATTTAATGTAGTTTTGTAGTTTTTTTCCCCCAAAAAATTGACTTCATATGTTTTTTTTTACCATTTTGTTAAAAAAAAGTAGCAACTTTTAAAAAAAATATCTTTAGTTCATCAATTTTACACAACTTAAAACGTTTAAAATATTGCATTTTATACAAATATACAATGGATTTCAAGTAAAGCAAAGAAAGGAAACTATTATCATTGGTAATGTAAATCAGGGAAATTTTTTGAACTTAATCAGGGAAATCAGGGAAAAGTCAGGGAACTTTTTTTCACAATTCCTGTCGCCACCCTGCATTTCTGACTGTAATTACTCAACATTCATTCGAAAAAAAAAAAAAAGATGTTGCATTATTATGATCAGGGTTCGTACGCCCTTGAAAAACCTTGAAAAAAATTCTTAGTGCTTAGATTCTCTCAAAAATCATCAGAGTGTGCTTAATAGTTTTAAAAAAGTATTTCATCAATGCAATTTTCTTAACGTGTTCAATATGCAACATCATGAAAAATTGCTTCCGCACTTGGGATTTCAATCCTTTTGCAGCTTGTAAATATTTTGATGTTTCTTACATCCAAAAGTTATTTTGATATATGGTACCTTAAACAGGGTGGCCACAGATCAGGGAAAAATCAGGGAACTTTATTAGTCAGGGTAAATATCAGGGAATTTTGAAAAAATAACAAAAAATCAGGGAAAATTGATTTTATCAAGAAAAAAAAATTTGTTTGCTTTACAAAATTAAGTTCTCTAATTCCCTATGCATTTTCTGCCAATTATCTGTTCAAAAAAAAAAAAAAAAATAATCAGGTGCAATTATACACTGCCGCATATTTGCGCATCTTTTTTCATCAACGTCAAAATATTGAATCTTACTTATTAACCACAGGATGAACTTCCTAAGATTGCTTCTGTGTCTTTTAGGTTGTTTATTTTACTTAGCTTGAAATTTCCTTTCACGCTTTCCATGCGACGTAAAATAAACAACCATACAGACAAAGAGGAAGCCTTCATTAATGCCTTAGTTCCTTTGCCTTTATTCTATTGTCTCGAAATGATTAGCGTACTGTAATCACGATTTCAAGAAGAAATCTTTGGTTTTTGAATTAATACTAATAAAAGCTTAAAAGTTGTTACTTCTTCGCGTTTTTAAATAAATTACTGAAAATGATCTTTCAATCAAAAAAACTTTGTTTTTTGCCGTTATACTATTTGCAGTCACCACAGATCATAAAGGTTTTCTTTTCTTCAGTCTTAAATGATACTTTTATTTTATAACCAAGTTGTATTCTTCTTTTATATATTTTGAAATTACCTAATTGCTTTTTTTCTTTTTTTTTCTTTCATTTCAAAGTTGTTTGTTACAAAAGCAATCTAATGTTTTTTTCGTTACACACTGAAATCATTTGAAATAGAGTTAACTTGTGTACTTAAGTAAATATCTTTATTTTTTTATTGTTCAAATGCTGTATTCATTCATTAAAACCTATGTTCTTGATTAGAGAAAAGCTCCCTATGAATGGATGTCAAATGGTTTCATCTTTTTTGCATAAATATGTCAGTTACTTATATAAGAATAACTACATTCTATTCTTCTTAAAATTCTTATGCCAAGTGGTTTCTGGAAGTAAAATTTTTTTTTTTAATTTTCTATATTCTTTCCATTATAGAAAAATTTAATATACTATTTTGTAGGTTTTTTCCCCCAAAACATTTGACTTGATATGTTTTTTTAAACAATTTTATTAAAAAAGTAGCATCTTTTAAAAATATATCTTTAATTAAACAACTTAAAACGTTTAAAATACTGCATTTTATACAAACATACAATGCATTTCAAGTAGAGCAAAGAAAGAAAACCATTATCATTGGTAACGTAAATCAGGGAAATTTGGTGAACTTAATCAGGGAAAAGTCAGGGAACTTTTTTTCACAGTTCCTGTCGCCACCCTGTTAAATTAGTATATCTTTTGTTTAATTTCATTAATTTACAAAGGAATTAATTTGGAAACCATAACAACATTGAACTTACTCGGATTTCGCGGAAAATTGCTCTTGTGTTTGAAATTTCAATCTTTTTGCATCCTGCAAATATTTAAATATTTTGGCTAATCAAATGTTATTTTCTCATATGCTACCTTAGATTAGCATATTTTTTGTACAATTTGGATATAAAACAAATAAATTTATTTTATGGGAAACATGCCAACGTTGAATGAACGTTGGCATGCTTCGCGAAAAATTGCTTCTTGTGTTTGAAATTTCAATCTTTTTGCATCTTGCAAATATTTAAATATATTGACTAATCGGATGTTATTTTCATATATTTTGACACATGCTACATCAGATTAGCTTATTTTATTTTCTATTTTAATAACTAAAGAATTAAAGAATCAATTACTGTGGTCTTGTTTAATTATATGCTTATTTACTTTTTCAATTTTGAATTTAATTATCTTCAGCTAATTTTCGGTCAAAGCAGATTTTTTGAAAAAAATTTTGAGCACCTAACAAATTAACTTAAAGTTTGTACAGTAGAAGACCGTTATAACGTACACCTTGGAACCAGAGCTTTTGCGTTATACAAGGGTTTGCGTTATATAGATCATTTCACAAATTTTGAAACTAATATTCAGAATATATCTATATGTTAGCACTTCAGAATGAGTTTTATCTACAATGAATATTAAAGCACCAATATTACAATTAGTTATTCACAAATAAATATGTTTCACAATCAAAATCCTGCACTTCTGCTAGCTTCATGGTTTGCATAACAGCTGCATTTTTAAGAGCCATCTGGTATTTTCTGTTTGCTATGAGTACTAATTGTCAATTTAAACGCTTTGAAATAAGATGAAAAGATGAAAAACTTTCAAAATTTAATTTGCCTAACAATTTTTATTTTTGCAAAGCAAAGCAGAGGGAGTTTTTAAACTTCAAAACCTCTTGTTTACTTCTGAAAAGTAGTGTGGTTTATAGAGAATTGCGTTATACATGTCGGCGTTATAACGGTGTTTTACTGTATTTTAAATATAAAGTTGAATTACATAATTTTATAAAGTTGAGTTTATAAGTACATCAGATTCTTTATATCTGCTAAAATAATTAAGGTGTGTAACAGGGGTGATTGCATTATAATTATTCACTGGAAATCCAGCAGTGTTTGTTATGCTTTTACCTCCCTATATCTCCAGTTTTCCCCTTTACCTCAAGTGTTCAAAATAATTTTTTTACTAAGGTTGTGGGTACTTGGAACAGCTTACCGAAAGAAGCTGTAATTAACAAAGGTTGTAGATAGCTTAAGGAGAGTCATTGATCTTCATTTGGATCTAATAAATTGACTAGGACCAGCCTAGCTAGGCCGAGTGCCTGTTGCTGGTTATCAACAGGCACTGGGCCTGGTATTTCTATGCAGAATATTTTGACTTAATAAACTATTTTAACATAAGAAATGAATTGTGTGCATATCAAAAGTTATTGTTGTACATATGTATATTCAAGTAATAGGGGTCTTGGTTTTAAAAATTACCCCCCCCCCCCCCCACCTCGCCCCGATTTGCTCTTTGAAAATTGCAGGTAATTTTTTATGAACTCACAAATTACAATCACACCTAAATGTTATTCCCCTTCTAAATTTAAATTCTAATTTCAACAATAACCCATATGTTCCCAAAATAAAACGACTTTTGTCATAATATATGTCAACCTGAAATAATTTGAAACTTTGCCCACACCCCCTCCAGAGCAGTTTTTCTTTACTATTCTCACCTTCTCATTGCTTGTGAGAATGGTACAGCACATGTTTCAATGTTTTCATATAGGTTTTGGTGGTTTGTATCATACTCTACCTCTCTTATATTTTAACGGGAGAGTTGTAGATGTAAGTTATGCTGAAAATTGAACTTTGGAGAATCAATTACATCATAAAATTGAGATAAAACAAAGGCTTTATTTTCATCATAATTTTTGAAGATGGATACCAAATTTTATCATCTTTTTCAGGCCGCTGCCAAAATTTACCTCGCTTCAACATTGTTGAAACTTCAAACTCACTTGCATCTACACCCATGATTTTTCCTGGGTACTTTTTCTCCTGATAACCAAACTCACCCTGCAAAATTTCGACTAATTACTGTACCACACTCACCCTCCAAATTGTAAACTTTACACATTTGTAACTGTAGCAACATCAAAATATTTATTGTTGAATGAAGATTGGTGATAACTTTCTCTATGTAATATGAAAGCGAAAGGTACAGACAAAATTGTGATTACTTCTGTATTAAAAGTCCACCAACATAAATTTTAGAATTACCTACAAACACGTAACACCAGTTGCTCACTACAAATAAATTCACAATCACCAGGTCATTCGTCTGGCGGGCCGTTTTGACAGTGATCACAACTCTCTCATTACCAGAGAAGGTTGCACAATAGTTCCCATTGAAACTGGGCTAACCCAGAGTGCACTACGAATGCTTATTACGTTAAAACTGGGGTTTATCATTCTCACCCTCCAAACCATTCTCACCCGCTTTTATGGTATTAGACATGCCAAATAGTTGATCTGTGGAAAAAACAGAAGGACACTTGGGGTCATTCTATGACTCCAGTAAGTGACAAAATGACAAAACATGTATTAGTAGAGCACAAATGCCTACACATCTTCAAACTGCTAACAAACTGTAGACGAGGAGACCCAACTCTGCTAGTGATACGAAAAGAATGAACTGGCGATTAGTTTTCCGGGAATTATAATTTGGCAAGTGCTTGGGGTCATAAAATGACCCGCCCAGGGTTAAGAAATTTTCCTACTTCATTTCTTGATATTGTAAGTTAAAATGTTTTTTTTTTAACCCGATATAGTAAATAGTACCTTTATCACGCCGACCTATATAACGCAATTCTCTATAGCCCGCACAACTTTTCAAAAGTAAACAAAAGGATTGAAATTTAAAAAATCCCTCTGTTTTGCTTTGCAAACATAAAAATTGTTAGGAAAATTAAATTTTCTAAGTTTTTCATCTTCCTATCTTAATTTAAAGCTTTTAAATGAAAATTAATACCCACACTCACAGTGAAAAGAAAATACCAGATGGCTCTTGAAAATGCAGTTTTATGCAAAACATGAAGGTAGCAGAAATGCAGGATAATTCACTTTCTTTTGATTGTGAAACATATTTATTTGTGAATGACAAATTGTAATATTAGTACTTTATACTCATTGCAGATAAAACTCATTCTGAAGTGCTAATATGTAGATATATTCTGAATATTAGTTTCAAAATTTGTGAAATTATATATAACGCAAAAACCTGTATAACGCAAAAGCTCTGGTCCCAAGGTGTAGGTTATAACAGTCTTCTACTATATTTCATTTGTGATTGTTCTGTATTTTTGGGATATTTTCTTGAAACCAAAACTAGATCACTTTTTCAAAATTAACTGTTAAACATTGGTGGTGACCTCTGCCTGCACTTTTTGCACCATCTAAGATTGCTGAAATGTTTATTTTACATTGTAAAATTTTCAAAGGAGATCTCCTAAACCATAACATAACCAAAAATTGCTTAAATTTGCATTTTTAAGATTTAAATTTTGAAAAATTTCTGGGGGTAACCTTCCAACACACTTTTTTTCTTCGTTCTTGGTGGTCTAAATTTTTGTATTATTGAGACTTCCAGTTTCGGAATTTTTTCTAAAAATGTCATCTCTTCCCTTACCCTTGTATCACTAAAAATTGTAAAATTGCGCTTTTAAGACATATTTTGAAAAATTTCAGTTGTAGATCCTCAAATATTCATTTGAAGTGTCTAAAGGAGGCTTAAAATTGAGTTTTTCAGACTTAATCAGTTCAAAGTTTGCAGGGGAAAGCCTCTACCTCCATGAGTCACCCAAAGATTGCCTGAAATCAAGTTTTTAAAACTTCAACTTCACTCAATTTTCAGGAACAAACCTTTGAACCCTTAAGTTTGCTTTTTTAAGACAGCAGTTTCCAAAATTTGCCTGGAAAGAGCCCTTCCTCGCCTTTACATTGCTTAAGACAGCCCAATGTTTTAAGACTTTAGAATTGTAGAATTTCCAGGGGAGATTCTTCGAACCTCCTCCTCCTTTCTTTACTGTTGATAAAAATAACTTAAAATTTTATTTTTAAAACCACAATTCGAAAGCATTTACGAGAGAGACGAGAGCCTCCGATGCCTCACTCTCTTAAGTCGCTCAAAGATGTCCTAAAATAAAGTCTTAAATTTCCAAAAAATATTTTGACCCCCACACTATAAACCCTAGTCATCTCCACTGCTGATTATTGTGAAAAATATTCTTCCAGAGTACTAATTAAGCTTGCATAATATTTTCTTTATTGCAATACTTTTCTGAAATAAGAGTTTTATTAATACCAATGCTCTTTTGGTTACTAACATTTAGGTTTTCTACCTCGAGATACTGCTCATCATCATCAGAGACATATTTTAGATGTACTGCAGAAAGCATTAGATGAAGCTGGGATCAAGCCAAAAGACATCGATGTTGTTTGTTATACTAAAGGTAATGTTTAGTTGAGAATTGAAGTAAAATATTGTAAATATGAGCCATTGAGAGCAGAAGTAGTGTAAATCAATCGAATGAAATTTTGATTGATTGAATAGTTTAGTAGCCACTTTTGCACTGAATCTGTTCTTTAACTGTTCTTTTTTTACGATTACTGTCTGTAGGAAAATGGTTGAACCTAGACTCATACCACTTTCACATGAAGTAGAATGAGGTTAAAACTAATCTCTCTGATGCTGTAAATATAAAACTGGTCCACAACCACTTTTGCTGTCAACAGCAACAACATATTGCTTTAAAAAAAGGGAACAAGTCTGAAGTTTGGAGTATTGTATAGAATTTAAATTTGTTGTGAACGTTATAGATCTTTCTTCATAGTCAACAGAATGCTGCAGTGGTTAGGCATTGGCCTCTTAAGCCTAAAGGTGCAGGTTCGAACCTGGCTCCAGTCGGCAGATTTTCAGCTGAAGAAATTTGACCATGTCCAAGTTGTATGTGTCATGTACGACCCCCTCAAGTACTTGTTTGGCTTTGTTTCCTCTTGGCATAAATTGGATTTCATGTGTAATTTTGCATTAAAGAGAGCCTAGGTGCCTCCATCTGGCAGGGAAACTTGTTGTAAAAATTCTGGTGGTAATGGCATCCCTCGACAGTGATGCCATATGAAAGAATGGATACTGTTTTGGTGGATCACACTAGATCTGCAAAAAGTAAAGCTTCTATAACCTTAAAAAGAGAAATAAAGAAGCTCCATTAAAAAGAAAAAAAAGCAGATCTTCCTTTCAGTGTTCTCTCTTTCTGTGTAATTAATTCTTAATGACATCAAAAAATGAAGTATACATCTTTATTTTTCTAGTTTAGTGTTCATTGAAACCAGTATTGGACTGGCAGGGGTGGATCCAGAAATTTTGGTAAGGGGGGTGGGGGTCAAGTATCAAGGGCTAGCATTAAAAAGTTAGTGTAAAAATGTGTCAGGTAAGCAGGGGTGCCTCTCCCCCCAAGGGTGACGGTGCACTCCGTCATATGCTAAGGAGTACCCCAGCCAAACTGAGATCAAAAGCACTTCAAACTGCCCTCCATCCCCCCCCCCTCCCATTTTTTATTGGTGCTGCCTGTACCATGGATGTAGTTAGGGATTCCCTTAGTAGTACGGGATAATAATAGGGTAGGAAGGGATTCCCTTGAAATATCATCAAAAGTGATATACTTTAGGCTGGTCACATCATCACATGCTTTGTATACATGAGATTACAGCTACAAAACTGTTTGGAAAAAGCACACAACATGTGGTTTGAGGTGAAAGAATGCTTAATGTTCTTTTAAAAATTGACAAAAAACTCAAAATAGCAATTGCTATTATATTAAACACACCTAGTTAATCCTTTGAACTATGACATGCTCAGAAGAAAAACCGTACGGAACCAAGCAAAAAAAAAAAAAAGGTCAACATTGATTCTAATAATAATAATCATTATAAAATTCTTGTCACAGCGGGTCAGCTGACCCTTTGACCCTCCCCTGAATCCGCCCTTGTGGACCAGCTAAATTCTCAATCAACTAAATTATCAACCGATATTTGAGATTGATATCAATGTGATTAAATTTAATATAAGTGTGACAACCAGCTAGTTTTCAATATTTTCAATGAGTTACTGCCCTATAGCCAGGGTTAAGCAGAAACACATAAAATACACTGCCATCTCAGTCATTCCATCCAAGGACTGCAGTTTAGTACTTGTGAGCACTCATCAGCCTAGAATAGGAAGTGCCTGAGCTGGAGGTGGAAAACATCTTAAGGAAGCCAAGAGTGCCAAACAAACTGGTAGCTAATATAGAATTAGCACTCACCAGACGAGTGAGCGAAGCAATGGTTCATTTCAACTCGAAGATTGAAGGAAAGGCATGATATTTTCAGTAAGTTACCGCCCTATAGCCAGGGCTAAGGCAGAAATACATAAAATACACCACCAGCTCAGTCATTCCGCCCGAGGACTGCAGCTTAGTTGTTATTAGCACTAGTCGGTACAATCTTTCTTTATGTTGGTTTTGTCACTAGGGTTTATTCTCCCTTGATTATTTTTATCTATTCAAATTCCAGGGCCCAATACAGATTGATTTTACTACCGCTTTTCGGTACTTTCACAAAAATCTTATTTTAAAATCGGTACTTTCACAAAAATCAAGTTATAAAATCAGCAGCTTCACAAAACTAACTTTGAAAATCAACACATTCTAGAAACAATATTAAAAAATACGAAAGTTTCACAAAAACCTGTGTTTTAAAATAGAAAACATGTTTTTCTGTTTAAAACATAGTTTACTCATAAAATAAAATGCTAAGATAATTTATATGAACAATCGCTTAGGTAACAGCTTTTTCATAGTATTAAACTCAAATTTCACTGTTTTTCGCCAAATTGCTTTTAAGCAATCTTTTAGCATCAGTTTTAGGGGATGGTGTTTTCCTGAATTGTACACAGTACAAAGCTTTTTGAACTGAGATACAATGATATTTTCCCTATCTCTTAGGTCCCCCCCCCCCCAAAAAAAAAGAAGTTCGAAATATTAGTTAATGACATTTGCACTTTTCAAACTAACATTTAAATTGCTCTAATATTTTCTGAGACAAAAATTAGAATGTGCCTATAAAGATCACAAAATCAATGCTGATAAAAAAAAAAAAAAACTTTCACAAAAATAGAATTTTGATGCAATACTTTCACAAAAATAGGTAGTGGGGAAAAAATCCTGGATTTGCCTCTGAATTCACTCTCCTTACTGAAACTGAAAGATCAAATTTTTAGTCTGGGGCCATTGCACACTTTGTTGCTACTTTTTATTAGTAGCCACTGTATTTATAATTTTTTTTTCTATAATGAAGACAAGGAGGACATCTTAAGGCATTATGCAAAAAATAGGTGTGAGGAAAAATCTTGAACAAAGGAGGCCTGTTACTATAATATGATCATATTTGTACAAAATAGAAAAAATACTTAAGATTAATGTTGTTTTTTAACTGTGAATTCTTATAAAATAATTTTAAGCATATGCATGGAATTTGAAGAACAGTTTTATAGAAGATATTTACCAAACAAAAGGGTGAAGGTTGTATGAACCACTGATTAAATAATTCATTGAACTATCGCAATCATGGATCCAGGGGGTAGGTCCAAAATAGTCTAAAATAAAGTTTTGAGGATTTTTCTGGGGGAGCCTCAAACCCCCTAATTTCTGCCCAAAATTACTTATGATCCTGCTTTCCAATTTGTATGCTCACATTTTAATAATGACCTCCTCCAAAACCAAAGGAATGAATGATTATATTAATGATTAATTTTGATTGATCATTTAAAATGAGTGAGTGATAAAAGGAATGAATGGTGATTGATTGAATGAATGATTGGTTTATTGAATGATTTATTGGTTTACTTTTCATTCAGTCAATCATTATTTAATTAAAAACAATCAATCAATACATCTAAGGCAATCAATTATCCAAAGATTTGTCTAAACAATTGATAATTTGTTAATCAGTCATTTGTTTGTTAGTTCAGTTGATCATTTGTTTAATCATTTAATTGTTCAATTGATCGATCAATTAATTGTCTGTATCCTCAATCAATCAATCATTCATTTATTATTTAATCATACACTCACTCAATCTGTTATTCATTTATTTTTTCCTTTTTTGATTTTTTCCCCCTTAATCATTCATCTGTTCATGTAATAAGAGATCTGAACTTCATTCATCTGATCAAAATCAATATAGATTATTTTCAATCTAATAATATTAAATCTGATTAGGGTAGACCGACCAGTGAATGAACAGTTATGCACAATTTCATTTTTTAAAAATCCTAGTAATTTCAAATTCTATACTATACAGATCGTGATAGTTAAAACATTTTAATTGATCTATGTAAATATCTCTAAAAAATCGCGGGAACTTAAATGGTACCGCTTCCGACTTTTTTAGGTGTTTAAAGAAAAAAGGACACAATGACCCAGTGAATGAACATGATAAATTTTGATTCAAAAAGAAATTAAGTTTCTTTGAGAAACTATCTTGATCTATCTATCTATATAACTATCTATATCTATTTATCTATCTATCTACCTATCTATCTATCTATCTATCTATCTATCTATATATATATATATATATATATATATATATATATATATATATATATATACGTACTTATCTATATATCTATCTACCTATCTATCTATCTACCTAACTATCTACCTGCTTTTTTACCTGTATATCTATCGGTCTATCTACCTGTCCATGCATCTACTATCCATCTCTATATCAGTCTCTCTACCTAGCTATCTATCTCTATATTAGTCTCTCTATCTACCTATCTATCAATAAATCTATCCATCTATCTATCTACCTACCTATTCTATCTCTATATTTATCTACCTATATATCTACTTACCTCTTATTTTTTATATATCTATCTCTGTATCTTCCTCTATCTATTTATCTGTCTATCTATATACAAACATACATGCATATTTACCTATCTATGCTCTCTCTTTGTATATATATTTCTATTTCTCTATCTCTCTATCTACCTGTCTATCTATCAAGAGAGATAAAGATGTAGAAAGATAGATGTAGGTAGGTTGGTTAATATACAGATAGAGATATAGATAGATAAAAGATAAAACTCAGTAAAAAGTGCATTGTTTGCAAAGACAAAAATAAAGAAATTATAAAATATATAATGAAATACATAAATAAATAAGCATATAAAACTATCTGCATTACAAAAAAGTACAAAAATGAAAATATCTCAAAGAAACTTCAAATTTCTTTTTAAATCAAAAGAAATTTTGCCATTGTTCATTCACTGGGTTTTCGCAATTTTTCGTACCCAGTGACTGAACACCCCTCTACCTGAAAATCTATGCATTCTGCATTGACTGAATCAATTTAAATCCATAGCCTAAATATGTATACTTAATTTTTCTTTCGTAGAGTTAAAAAATAAAATTTATTGATAAAAATAATATGTATCAAAATAATTGCTAGCACCAAACCAGCCTTATTATTTTGAAAGAGAGAAAGCACGATTCACGGCAGTAAAAATTTCAAATTTTTTTCCAGGTAAAAAATACGTATCCAAAGTAACCAATCAGGTGTCAGATAGCTTAGAATATCAATAAAGAACGGTTTTGTAGTAAATTTATCCAGAAAATTTTTTTATAAGCGTTTTTTTTGTTGTTTTTTTTTTAAATGACACGCTGTTCATTCATTGGGTGGTGTTCACTCACTGGTCGGTCTACCCTACTTTCATTTGAATTAAAATCAAATTGAGTTAAATTAGTCTCTTATTTTTGTAACTAAACAGAGTTAGTTTGAACTAACTTTTATTGTCATGTTCAATTGAATTTTATCAGAACAACTAAATTTCAGACAGATTACTTTAATAAGCTAATAAATCAAATTAGTTGTCTTTTTAGTTGATGCTTCATAATGATTAAAACTAATTACAGAATAACCCCTCCTAACGGACACCCCTCAAATGCAGACTCTTATACGCACAGTTTTTTATTCCCCAGCAGTAAGGCATTGAGCCGAATGTATTAGAAACCTCTCTACTATGGACACCCTCAAATACGGACACTATTTTGGAAGCAATTTACATGGATATTTCGTTTTTTGCAGACAGCTTAATTTAGGAATAAAAAAATTAATTTCGAGAATAAAATAATTTAACATTGGAAAGTTTGTTACATTTATAAAGTTGATAAAACACACTTGTTTTATAGAGTTCGGCAGAATAAAACTCTGCCTTAACGGACAAAAAGCTGCTCTGGTGAGAAATTTTCTAAAGACGCTCTTAACAATTTTTATGAGCACCGTAGATAGCATGAAATTGAAACCTTTTGTCATCCGGAAAGCAACCAGATTCCAGTGCTTTAAAGGTCTGGATTTAAATCATTTACCGGTTTACTGGCATTAAAATTGAACAACCTGGAGGGATGACAACCAGTGAACCAGTATTATGTCAGATCGGCTTTTGATTTTGTATAAAATGTTTGCTGGAGAAAGAAGCATGGTGTTTACTTGATGAATCATTGAGACCCAATATCAAACACATTTGTAAACAATATAGAGACCATATTCTTGTTAGCAAACACGAAGTCCAAATGTCAACTTATGGACGCCAAAATTTAATGCTAGAAAAATATGCTAGATTTAACGTACTTGATCAACAAGATGAAAAATGCTAAAACTAGTAGCGAATTACTCAAAACTGTTGATGTTTTGTGTGCAATCAGCTGTGTGAAGTAGGTTTGGAGGGGGATTAAGTTGCTTTCATTATCTTAAATTCAAAAAAGAATGTGTCAGAGTGGAAAATTTTGCGCCAATGATGAATTCGAAAGTGTGTAGTCGTTAGTGCATCTATTATAAGGTTTAGAAACACAAATTGATGTAACGTAACCTGATAAAAAAACTTTGATTATTACTATCTATATATTTAAAAAAAAAACTAGCAAATTAAAAAGTCATGGAGATATTAAAGTTTATATTATAAAGATATTTAAGTTGAGAGTAAAAAAGGAGTAAGGTAAAATAAAATTGTAAAACCCCTCTTCTGCAGATACCCCTCTGTTATGGACAAAAATGTTTGTCCCATTAGTGTCGGCTTTAGAGGGGTTTTACTGTATTTATTTTTATTAAATAATTTATTGAATGAATAAATAACTGTCCTCTCTACAAATTTAAAAAATTTTATATGTATACAGTGAAACCTGTGTATAACGATACTGTCTATAACGATAACCTGTCTATAATATTTTTTTTGGCCCCAGCAAAATGTCAGCATGAATAATCAAACTGTCTATAACGATAACCTGTCTATTATGATATTTTTTTTAGATCCCAACAGTATTGTTGTAGACAGGTTTTACTGTATTCTATTTTTGCAAGCAAAAAAGAAAAAATCATGAACTTTATTGTATAGGGCCTGGTATTGCTGCACCTTTGGTATCTGTTGCTGTTGTTGCTCGAACAGTTTCCCAACTATGGGAAAAGCCTATAGTAGCAGTTAATCACTGCATTGGTCATATCCTTTATTGTGGTGTAACACATTAATGATTTTAGTTTTTTATGAAATGTAAAAAATGCTGTAAAAATGCTCTTTAACTACAAAATACTTACTAGTGTATATGTGTGAATGTTGTATTGGTATATGTGCCAAGTCTTATAGATCAGTGGTGCCCAACCTACGTCCTGCAGGCCAGATGTGGCCCATTGTAATGTTCAATGCGATGAATTGAGAAATATATCCCTGAGCCTTTTAAAGCAACAGATAGCCTTTATTCAATATTAAGAATGATTGTTGCAAATTTGAAGCCAAATAGTTAGAAATTTGTTTCTACAAACAGATGGAAACTCTGTATCAATAAAATAAGCATGTAGTAATCATAAGTACACTGCTGTGGGCAGGTAAAGAGCAGTAACTGCAATTGTTTCGTTTTTTGCAATTTCATCATGTATTGTACTTAAAAGCGCGAAAGAAACGTTAATTTTCAACATTTCCTTATTGTTAGTAGTGAGTATTGTAGATACTGCCGTTTACCTGTCCATGGCAGTACAGCTCTTGATTTGTGATTTTCAGCATTTTCCCATGTTATCTATCAAAAAAAAAAGGATTGAAATATATTTTAACTTTATATGTGTTCTGGCCTGCAAGACTCATCTAAGTATGAGATGCAGCCCTCAGATGAAAAAAGGTTGTGCACCACTGTTATAGATTAGTAACACAGTTCCAGTTTATTAAACTTAAGACTAATTTTTGTAAAACTTCTGTTTTTAGTTTGAAAATCCTGGTCGCATTATCATACTGAAATTATTTTGTTAAAATGAGCTATAAAAGCATTGTATTTCAACAAATCTTTTTGTGTTTTATTAATTTAAAAATGTGCAAAAACGATATCCAAAGCTAAATTCATACAAATAAAAAGGCGACAACCAGCCACACACTCAGGGCCTAGCTATGCTGATCCTAGTCATTTTATCAAACCCCAATGAAGATCAGGAGCTTTCTTAAAACTATTCACCCCATTGCAGCTGCCTTTGCCAAACTGTTCCGAATGCTTATGGCCCTCTTGAAGTTGTAGTTTTTCCTAGTATCAAGACTAACTTGAGATTTGAGAAGCTTAAAACAGTGGCCCCTGGTTTTACCATCTGTGCAGAAATTTAACTCTTCAAAATGTTTCATTTTAATGGACTTAAATACCTGAATCATCTACCCTCTTACCGCCTCAAGCTAGACACTTCACTTGTGCGTGAAGTGCAAAAATTTGAAATTTTCTATGGTAAATACCCTTCTATCCTCCTACTTTCATTTCTTTGAACGAATGTGACCTCATTTTGATTTGACCAAAATTTTGAATTATAAACTGTTTCTGCTTTATATTTATAAGTATGCCAAATCTTTGCTGAGATTTTGTAAAAAAAATTCTTTAATTTTGTTTTAAACATTGAAATGGGACGACTAATAACTGGTGCTGATAATCCAACAGTTCTGTATGTGAGTGGAGGAAATACACAGGTAATCATGAAAACCATTGTTATCTTTATTAATATCATATAACTAAATGTGAAATGCAGTATTGTACTGCTGAAGAAAAATAAAAAGCAGTATGTATCATTAAAAAAAGCAAGAGAGGTTTTTTTTTTTTTTTTTTTTGAAATGTTTGAAGAAACACATTTTGGAGGCTATACATACTATGGGCAAAGGTTGGAAGTAGCATTTTTTTTTCTTTTTTCAGTAGAAAGCAAATAAGCAAGCTTGTACAATAAAACTGACACACAATAGATGACAAAAAAAAAAAAAAAGCAGTTATTGCCTTTACCTTCCTAGGGCAGTATAGCCTTAGGCCTTTTACCTTTTCAGGGCAATGTGTTATGGTACAGGTATTCCAGTTGCATCAAAAGACATCAAAGTGTTTTTCTTGTGACATTTGGTGACAAAACATACATTTTATGTTTTTCTGGAGCAAAAATGCAAAAACATCAAATGAAAGAGAAACTGAAGGCCAGGATTTGAAAATATGATATTTTCGAAAATATCCAATATTTTATTATGTATCGGATATTTCGATATACATCCGATATTCTCAATTAGCACAAACTAAAGTCTTCAAAATAGTAAATGCATCCTCAAATCACTCTTTATTTTCTTATATTGTAATTACAATATGTAGACTTAAAATTAAGGTTTCTTTCATTATTTATATCAAATATTTCATTTAACATTGCTATCAATTTCAATGGAATTAATTTAGCTTTAGCTGTTTTACTCATTACTTTCTTCTATATCTAATACATAGAAGAAAGTATTGGATTCGTGCAAATTTTCGAATTTCGAATTTTGACGGATTCGAACGTTTTGAGGTGTGCTGAGTCCATTTCGACTATTTTTGGAAAATGTCTGTCTGTCTGTGTGTGTATGTGTGTGTGTATGTATGTGTGTGTGTATGTATGTGTGTGCGGACGGTGGAAAGCGAGGACCTCAACATGCTAACACACCTTCAAACCGAGGACGCACCTACAACTGAGGACGTCCTCGGTTTGAACTAACGCTGTTTTCGCTATCAGGGGATCTGTCTTATGGTAGGAAATTGTTTTTTACTGAAATTTAAAATTGTCCTCGGTGGGCGGTGTTTACGCACTGGTGTGTGAAGTGTCGAAAAGTTCGTGTGTGAACTCACGTCCCCGTTTTCACGTTATTAATCAACACGAGTGTAAGTCCTCGGTAATGCGAAGTTAATGTATGTCCGATACACACCTTTTTCGGAATTGATTTTTCTTCTCATTCTGGTTCTTTCATTGATGTTCATTAATGGATAAGTTGAAAGTTTTTGCGTTTCAAAGCACGAATTTCCTTTTGAAATGTCCCGTTAAAAAGAAAATCGATATAAGGAAGGGGTTTTTTCTTTCGTTTTTCGTACAGTTTTGATATTTTTTATTCTGCTTCTTTTTGACTCAAAATTTGATAAACTAAAACAACATGGACAAAGCATAATAATTAGTTATGTAAAACCTCGTTATAACGAATTCATATACGACGTAATTTCCACGACGGCGAAACACATTTAAAGTTTTCTTTCCACATATTCGAGCATACTTCGACCATCGGTCATTTCTCTTTGCGAAAATTGATGTTTACAACATATTGAACATTTTTTATGTTTTCAGTTGCAACAAAGCAAAATCTAAAAATAAAATTAAAAAAAAAAAAAAAAAAAAAAATAGAAAGAAAAAAAAAATGTTATCGAAATATTTTTTTGTGTTATAAATACAGTCATAGTGCTTCAAAAAGTTTATTTACATCGTTTTCTTTTTTTATTTGTTAAGTAAATATGATTTGGCATTTCGTTTAGCGGAAAATGTTTTACTGAAATATGCTAAGTTTGATTTTGTATTGTACATAAAAAAGGAAAACACGTTTGTGCAACTTCTACTGAAAATTTAAATCAAATTTTATTCAATTTGCACATTTGTTTTATATTAAATTTATAGTTTTGCAATGTCCCGTTAAAAGTAAAAGTGATATAACGATGTTTTTTTTTCTTTTTTGAGACGATTTTGATATTTTTTTGTACAGTTTCTTTTTGACTTTTAACTAGATAACCTCAAACTTCGCGCACAAAACAAAAACTTATAATTGTTAAATCTCTTTATAGTGAACTCTGATAGAACGATAATTAAGATTTAAATTGCAAAGAAGCACATTCTAAAGTCTTCTTTCCACATATTCGTTTATCAATCATCTCTTATAGCAAAAATTGATGTTTAAAGCGTATTGATCATTTTTTACACTTTTAGTTTCGACATTAAGTAAAATCTAAAAGTAAATTTGAAAAAAAAAGAAAGAAAGAAAAAAAAAAAAAAAACTCACACTTTTGTATTACAGATACTGTCATAGTGCCTCAAAAAAGTTAATTTTTTTCTTTTTTCCCTTAAAATAAAAATCTGTAAAGTTTATGTAATTTTTTATTTTGTTCAGAGTGAAATGTTTTTCTGAAATAAACCTATTTTAACATTAAATTTGATTTTTGTCTTACACTAAAAATGGGAAACTCCCAATACATTTGTGCAACTTCTGCTGCAAATTTGAAGCAAATAACGTTTGTTTCATATTCAATTTAAATTTTATTAGTTTTTGTTAACTTGATTCTAATTTCAATAGATTCTGAGTTCAATCTGTCACTGAGATCATAAATTTCATACACTGATTGAAATTTAAACATCTTAGTGGGGAAAACACTATCGCGCTTAACATAAAGAGATCGGACATGAAAAGTATTGAAAAATTGATTTAAATCTGCTGAATTTTATGAAAATGATTAATGATCTTTAAAAACTGATAATATACTACTTTATACGTGCAATGTATGACGTATCGCTAGAGTTGTACACCTCTACATAAAGTATTCATTCTCCCCGTCGCCTAAAATTTGCGGAGACCCACCACAACCGATGACCCTAATGCGTGAAAACTCTCATACAAACTCCAAAAATTTCATATGTGCAGTGTCCGCCATGACCCCCTCCCCGCCACTTCTTTTAGTTTTATTGAAGGTTATGCATATAATCGCATTTGCTAAGCGGCTACATAGTCAGATACACTCCGGCATTCGAGGACCTAGAGCATACACTCCGTCCTCCGAGGACCTGGATTATACACTCCGACCTCCGAGGACCTGGAGCATACACTCCGGCCTCCGAGGACCTGGAGCATACACTCCGACCTCCGAGGACCTGGAGCATACACTCCGGCCTCCGAGGACCTGGAGCATACACTCCGACCTCCGAGGACCTGGAGCATACACTCCGGCCTCCGAGGACCTGGAGCATACACTCCGGCCTCCGAGGACCTGGAGCATACACTCCGGCCTCCGAGGACCTGGAGCATACACTCCGGCATCCGAGGACCTGGAGCATACACACCGGCATTCGAGGACCTTGTACTCACACACCGGCAATCGAGAACCTGGTACTTAGCGGCCGGTAAATTCACATCGTCAATTCAGTACCCTTGGCCTGGTACTTACCTTGGCGCCATGAAGAGTGAAATATGAAAAGTTTTATAGTTAATATTTTTAACAACAAAATTATTTTTAATCCTTATAAATTATGAAATTTAAAAAAAATATATATAATTGTAATACGGATGAAAATTATTGAAAGTTGCCAGTTTCTACATTTCTTCTTTTTATATATTTTTTAAACAATTGTAATACGTATGAAAGTTATTAAAAGTTGCCAGTTTCTTCTTTTTATTACTTTCTACTCTCGCAGAATATTCTGTGAAATTTTTTAAGTGCTTTTTTTATCAGTATTCTGCGGAACTGAATACCGAATAGTCAGTAGCCTATTTTAGAGGAGGGGGCAGGGACCCTGGGCTCTCCCAAAGGGATAAATTAATTTAGCTATTTCATTTATTATTTGCATTGACTTCTCTATTATATTAGGATTTTTTTTTTTTTTTAAACAGTTATTTAAAATGAACACAAAGTATACTTGAGTAAAAGCATTTTTGTCTGTTAAAAGAAATAATACTGGAGTCAGAGGCCAGAGCGGCAGAATAAATTAACTCACTGGTTTCAAATTCAAGGGAACGTAATATCGCGATTCCCCCAGTATTTATTCTTTAATAGAATCTATAATTACCATTTTAAAAATAATGTGTATGCTTACTCAGAAAAGTCATTTAGATCCTATAAAAAATGAAAAATGAAAGAAATCACTTGGTAGTTTCTTAGCATAACCATAATATCAATAGAAACGGCATGCAGTATCAAAATGTTATATCAACTGCATCGCGGTTTTAAGAAAAAATCAGCAACTGCTTTGAAATTCGCAAAGAAATAGTTTCTGAATTCTTCAATGAAACTTATATGTCATGAAACTATGATTTTCTTAAATTTATGATAGTTATAGTTAAAATATAAATTAGTTTATAAAAACTGTAATATAAAGGGTTTTATATATTTATTCAATTGCTTGAAATTGTAAAGATATTTTACGTCCGCATTCAAAGTGTATTAATTCATAATACTTATGTACAAGAGTAGATTAATTGCCTTGCGAGATCCTAAAAAATACATTTAAAAAAATATCCTGAAATCTTTTTTAAGAAACATTGAATAGGTGGGGGGAGGGGAGGAGGTTCAACTTCCGTCGCCCCTCCAAAAATTATTTCTGTATCTGCCCCTCCGAACATGTTGTCGGAGTTTAATAAAACCGTAGGAAACTCAGTGGGTGTCCATTTCCCTGCTTTCGCCGTTCCCCTAGGGTGTTGATGCGCGTGGGGTTATGATTTTCCGGGAAGACACCATTGGTCCCACAAAGGAGATTAGTCTTTGTGTCCATAGCTTTGAGGCAAACCACAAAATTGACTCCAGATGGGCTATTTTCTTTTAACCTCTATATGAGGGCTACTTCATTCCTTTGAAAAAAGCTGGGAGGAAAAACTAGTTCGTGACGTCAGAGTTATGTTTATTTCTCGAGTTGTTATTTTTATGTTTGATTGTTATTTTTTAAGTTTGTTTGTTTGTTTCTGTTTCAAGTAATTTTGTTATTTCATATGCAAATTTGTTATATTTAAATTTATCTGTTGAGGAGATAATAATGTCAATTGTGCTGTTGCAACATGCAACAATTACTATCGAAAAACCAAGGGTTGTAGAAGAATTTGAAGAAGTTTTCAAAAATATTCACGGAAAAAATAATATTTACAAAGGCAAAGGTGTCACTAAGGATTTGTTTCATATACTAGAAAACAAGTATCCAAATTTATGTAAAGATGCATTGAAAAAAAAAATCGAATTCGAACGATTCGAATACGACATTTAAACCGATCTTTCAAAAAAAAAAAAAAGAAATGAAGATAAAAAACAAAAGAAATGGCTCCAGTCTAGCTTAAACACTTCTGCTAAATAAATGCATTTTATTAACATATTTAAATCGATAGTAAGAAACTTCAGTTCCGATTAAAAAATAGTAATTTTCAAAATATCAACTTTTACAATTTTTAAACATGCCAGCCGTTAAAGCTACCAGTCCTAAGCCTGGATAATGTGTGAAGGAAAGTTGTGGTTTTATTCATCAAAATTTAAGGCCACAGCCACTCAAACTTGTATATGCAACGACATCATGCTAAAATTCAGTAAAGAAAGTGGCATTAAAAATACAATCTTAGGTGTTAATGCTCGAGCGTTTGAAGAGAACAGAATGCATGAGCTTAGAAAGAAAATTAAATAATATATATTGAAACAAATTTTCTGCTTAAAGAAACTTGAAAAATACTTCTGAAAAAAGATTTAATGCACACAATTGTAAATTAGAATAAACGAATGCAATAGTAGACAAGACTATTCCTCTTATTGAAAAATAGCAGTAAATACTGGGAAAATTTATTTTGATACGTATTTAGACGCATTCTTTTTTGAAACAGTGACAATAATAATATCCATCGATATGTTCATGTTCAAGCAATGAATATTGCTGATTATTTATTTACAGTAGACTCTCGATTATCCGGCTCGCGACTATCCTGACTCCGTACTATCCGGCCTGGTTAAGAATGTTTGAAATCAGTCATTTGTAAAACTGGTCATGGAAGTGCATGGGGAAAATAAAGAATGCTAAAATGTTTTTCATTTTTTACCCCGTCTGCACACGACACTTATCTATTAAATAAAACAGTAAGTACTACTTCTGCTTTTGTTTTTTTATCTAAAACATGTAATTACAAGTGTTTTAAATTAAGTAGGAGATGGAGTTAGAAAATTGAACTCCGTCCTATCCGGATTTTTTGTTATCCGGACTGCCAATGCGCCACATTAGTCCGGATAATCGGGAGTCTACTGTATTTATTTTTCTTTTGAGCAGAAACTCGTAAAATGTTGCGTTACAGTTTCATGTCAAAGATTTTATTTAGTTATTCGAAACATCAGTTCACAAATTTAAATAAACGTTTTACATGCACAGATTGAAACGCCTTGTACTCAACGCAGGTGAATGAAGCAGAGAGATTTGTCATAACGATGACGTCACGAGTCTCCCTCTTCGATTCCCTCTTTTCGTCGCTCCGTGACACATCCCTTCTATTTTCTGCGGCCCCTTTATATTTTATTTTTAAGTTTTTTGGTTTTAAAATTTATTTGAGGTGAAAGTTTTTGAAAGTTAAAATATATTTTCTTGTAACCTATCCTTATTAAGAAAACAGAAAAAAAAAAAAAAAAAAACTCTATGGACTTTCAGTTTAATATAAATGTATTACGTATAAAAAAGAATAACTTTTTTTTCATTAATCTATTTTCAGTATTGCGGTTTGTATGCTCGAATTTGAAATTAATTTTGTTCGAGTATAGTGAAAAAAAAAGAAAGCTTTTAAAAGCGCCTAAACATACTCGTACATGTAGTACATTGCTTGTTGTACATACTCGTACATTGTTTAAGTTCAGGCTTGAAACCGATCTGTTAAATTTAATGTCAATTCTTTTTTTCATTGTTTATACCAACCTCCTCCAGTCAAGAGTAGCACTTTTGGAAAGTAGCACTGAAATTGATAGAATTGGCCAAAAAAATAACTTGGACCCAGAAAATACTTTCATTTACCCATCCGTTACTTTTTAATTATTTTTTTTAAATGTCCGGTTTTTCAAACAAGGCGTGGTCTTGATGACGTCACAAATGACGCACTTGCCGCATCTTTCACCACGTTAGCACGTTATGATAATCAAGAAGCGAATTAAAATTGCGCTCTACGCTTACTGTCAACCATATCGTTGCCGATAACGTGAGTAAAGATGCGAATTAAATATTTTGCTCTGAGAATGGCAACACGAAATGGCATTTCATCATTTCTGACGTCACACGACAGAAACGTAAACAATGAAAGCGCAGCGATTTACGTATTTTTTTTTAAATATTAAAAATATTAAAAACCCATTCAAAACCGAAAGCAAAATGCAGGATTATGACAGACAATGTAAGTTAAGAAATAGCCTTTAAATAAACAAAATATATGCATATTACTCTCACATTTATGTACATGAGCGCCAGCAAGGGGCTGTAAGGGGGTGCATTTCCACAACCAAGCTTTTTAAATTAAAACTTAATTAACTTTTAAAAAGCAGTATTAATTTTATACTTGTTGAATATATTAAAAAAAAAAAATATGGTATTAAATTCTGAAAAATTAAATGCGTTTTAAGCAATGGAAAAATTACAAAAATATTGTGATCAGAGAAATAAACGTACAAATTAAATAATTTTAATACTGATAAAAATTCAGTTAAGAATTCGCCTGAAAATAGATAAATGATCAAAAGACTATAAATAAATAAATAGAAATTTTTTTAAAAATAAAACGAAAAAAAAAAAAAAATACGCACAACTAGTAGAAAAAAAAATTGCGTGCGCACCCCCTGACAGGGGCGGCAAATAGGGGGGTCAAGAGGGGGCGGTCGCACCCCCAAAGTTTTTGAGCAGAATGATAGAAAATGGGTGAATTCAATTTATGTAAGTCGGAAATCAATGTTCATTAAAAAAATCTCGCTGGTTCTCAGTAACTATTTGATGAAACTGGACACATTCCCAGACTAGAAAAAGTGTTTTTCGTTATTTGGATGATGACTTGGAAATTCACGAAGTATTTTTCGGCCTTTTCACGACTAAATATTTCATACTTGTGTGCCCAGTGTAACGATGGTATGTCCACAGGGGCGCCGACTTGCAAAAATTATTGAGGGGGCTAGACGTCACCGGTGGTCCTGGGGTTATGAACTCCCACGGCGCTCCACCCCCCCCCCCCCCCAACTTTTCCCAAAAAAAAAGTTCAGATATTTTGAACCTTGAAAATGCCAATTTATATATTTTCTGGTGTATGTGATTTATACTAACAAACAATATGTGGCATGTCGTTTTCAAAGTCAATCTAAGAATTTGTATACAAATTTTCTGGTTCAATTAGATCATGTCACTTATCTTCAGTGTGGGACATTTTTGCAGTTCTATTTTGGGGGAAGTCGTGCAGTTCCGTGGCTAGGCATTGATATAAGGTGTAGGGCACTTGACTTGCATGGAAGGGCGCCTAAATACAGCCTAAATACCCAGCACCTAAATACCCAGTGCGCCTAAATACAAAAAAATATTGGGAGGGTGGGGGGCATGCCGCGGGTTTAACCCCGGGAAATTTTCTAAATTGGAGATGGAGAAAGTAAGTTTTACAGTTTTTTAAGCATTTTAGAGTAATATATTATCAACATTAGAACCCCGAAAACTCTACTCTCGCTAACTCGACACATGTTTTGGCTTTGAAAAACGAAAAACAAAAAAAAAAAAGAAACAAAAAAAAAAAAAAAGGAAAAAGAAAACCCCACATGTACGGTGTTTTCGTAAAAAAATAGTTTAATTTATAGTATAATAATTTTGTTTTTAGACTATTACAGAATAGTGAATTTATATATATATGAAAAGATTGAAATTTTATTTAAATAAACTATCATTAAAAAAAATAAAGCATAAGATATTGCTGTCGCACTTTGATTAATAAGTGAAATAGCTATTTTAAACTTGCTTTGAATAAGGCTCAGAGTTCATTAAATAAAAATAATATCCCACAGTTAATTTGTTTAATAAAGTTAACATAGTATGTAAATAGCGGGTTTTTATAGAGTCTTATACCCTAAAAATATTTAAGTATTTGAAAATAACTAATGCAGTACTATAGTAATACGGTAATAAAATAATACTAATATTTCGAAATTTTGAATCTAACATTCTGTATGTAGTTAATTCTCTATTACAGAGATTTTTAAACTTGCTTTAAATACCAATATTAGGGCTGTCTTCAGAAAGGTGCGAATGTCGACCGCCTGACTAGATTACTGAATTTGAAGTCGTTGACGTCTGGTCGAATATCCAATTCATCAAAAATATCTCGGTGGTTATGAAAGTTGTTCAATCGCATCCCATTGTTGATCGGACAGACTATCCGCAGGTTCGCACACTGGGACAAATTTAAGCGCTCGCAGCACCGTAACACTATCATTATTCACACCAATCGTTTTCAATTAACCTGCTTTTAACCATAAAAATTATTTGTTGTAACTCATTGCTGAATGTATTTTACAAGGTACTTCAAACAAGGAAAGATTACTATCTTCAAACAAGGAAAATAAAAAATACTGAGACAAATTTGTGAGTTTAGAAAGCATTAAATAACTAATAATTTTCTTAAATTATTGGGGGGCTCTGCCCCCTCAAAAATTTTTTTGAGGGGGCTCGGGCCCCCTCAGGCCCCATGGAGTCGGCGCCACTGTATGTCCAGTATGAGAGGCTCGTGCAAAGTGGTGTGGCTGCATGGTTTTCTCAAGAAAATTCCTTGATATTTTACATTCACTTCTACGCTCATTTTTCAAGTGTATATTTATTTGACTAGTGTTCATCGCTTTCTTTTGCAAGAAACACGTTTCAGCTGCTAAATGCATTATCTGCTTTCATAGAAACTTCTTAAAAATGCATGTGCTTATTGAATTAAAAAAAACCATATCAACAAATACCTTTTATGGGGCTCTATAGTCATGCAATCTCGGAGTGACACAAGATGGTCTTCAAGAGTTAAAACCATAAAAATCTTTCTCTATAACTTCAAAGCAGTGATTTCACGACTGTGAGAATCATTGCAAAACGATTCTTTCAATGGTGAAAAAGCTCATGCTTTTCAGTATGTATGACTTCGTTTGAATTTTTATTCAATTTGTTTGTATTGAGGAAAGTGTTTTAAAAATGCTTTACTCCATCAAAACATCTTCAATCGGCTACCCTTAATTTTCGGACTATTCAAGCCACAGTTCAATCTACAATTGATCTGTGCGTTCATACTACCATAGTTCAATCTGCAACTGAAACTGAAAATAGATTTTACATAGATGTATATTTCAATCAATCGTGAAACTTTTTCAAAAAAATTCTTCCTCCGAGCCAATTTTAAAAAGGTGCTGAAAAATAAATAAATAAATAAATAAATAAAAAATTCCACATGACGATGTGAAGTCAAACACTGATTTTTTAATACTTTGTATGAAGTAATAGATTGTTTTTCGAATAAAATTAACACAAGATTTGATGATAATTATTTTTCTGCATGGTTGGCTCTATATTATCTGGAATGGATTTTCTGAAAACGAAAAATAAAATGTTTCAATTATGAGTAAAGTTTTTAGCACTAGGCAAGAAAAATTACAAGCAATATACCGTCAGACCGGTTATCACATCCAGAGACTGCAGTTCCGTCCTTGTTACGGATTCTTCAGCCTGGAATAGTGAATAACAGAGCTGGTGGCAGATGACATCTCATTGAAGCTGAGAGCGCCGACGAGACTAGATTATTCAATGATGAAAAATTAAGCCCCTCACAATTTTTGAAGTAGCCTGGGTGATTTTGAAGAGCAAGCTATAAAAAGTGTTTTCATACATAACTTTGTTACTTCAATCTTCAATTATTTTTTAACTATTCCAATCAGCTCAGCTGGTAGAGAAAGATTTTTGTTAGGTTAGAGAAAGATTTTCGAAGCACAATGGGCAAAAAAAAAAAAAAACTTTTCTCTTTAACTGTACTAACAAAACAGCATGACAATGGGCACTGATAGTAACACTTCCCTGTTCTTTCGAATTCCAAAAATCATGCATTAAAACTTTTCCAAAAGTTATAAAAACTTCAGTATCGAAATGTTTTATATGAAAACTTATTAGAAAATGAATCAAAATTTTAATTGCTTCTAAGCACTAATTTTTATTTATATTAAACCGATTTTATGACCACTTCCTGTCAGCTAGGCTTGCCAGACTTCTGAAATGTTCAACCGGGACACCAGGATGTATCCCCCCCCCCCACAAACGTCGCTAGTGTTCAAAAGGTACCCACCTGTGGCTGATTTTTGGTGTTTTAAAGGGCAGTTTATTCTTAATGTTACGAATAAATGGTTACTAATTATAAACTTAAAACAGGAGTTATGAAAAATGACGTAAGTGGATAAGATTTGAATATTTCACTTTCTAAGATGTAAATATTTAATGTAAATATTTTTTTAAAACTGAAATAAGATGTAAATATTTACATTTTATTTCAATTTAAAAACACTTTGAATGAGGAACAAAAAAAAAAAGAACAATATTTAGATATACTTTTCATTTTATAAGGCTTTTTTAGTCTTTTCTGGTTTCAATCTTGTAAAAACCCTCACAAGCTAATCCGGTATCAATTTTCAAGAGACTGTTACAAATGATAAAGTAATTATCCTAAATATTCCTTCACAGTTAATTATTTTTAAAAATAAATTATAAAAATAAAATTTTTAAAAATTTGTCTTTTTACGGGACGTGAAGTAAACCGGTCAGGACGCCGGAATTTTGTCTGAAAACCGGGACTATCCCGGTCAAACCGGGACGTCTGACAAGCCTACTGTTAGCTAATGTGTGTTTGTTACCGCACTGTGGTAATACATATTTAAGAAACTCGACCCCCCAAATGAAATGCTGAAATGCCGTCCCTGCCCCCTGAGTATAATTTTACCGGTACCCAAACATAAACAATGAGTGCAGATTTTGAAAGATTTTCCGATTTGGAAACTGAAAACAATATTGAAACAATCGAGAAGAAAATGTTAGCAGTACTGTTTTCTGGAACTGAAAATGTCATTTTCAACATTACTTATTTCTGTAATTCAGAAAAATATTAATAAACAGCTCACGACGTTCTAGCGAACATCAAATAAACAACACTCAAATTCATAATCCGCGGTTTATTTTTGTAGTTATTTCGAGACCTTCATAGTTGGACTCGACATGAATATACGTATTTTTTTCTCCCTTTATTGGTGTTACGTACCATTCTGAATTTAATGACAGTAACATTAACACACTTTACCACAGAGATGTAACTGGAATTTATTGAGCTCTCGCGCGGTATTAAATATTGCGCCTCTCAAATAATTTTCCCCCATAATGCTTGTATCGTCATCTTTCGTCTGCCCCTTAACTTTTAGCGTCCACCCCCTCCCCCCGTCTATTCTGCAACGTTTGCGAATTGCTAGTTAAGTCTTGACTCTCATTTATACAAGTACCAATACTTACTTCAAAATCATTGTTATACACTGGCGTAACTACGCACCGCACGACCCCGCAACGCAGGGTGCTGGAGTCTTTTGAGCTTTATTTTCATACAATTTTATTAAACTTTTCAGTTAATCATACTTAGTTTGTAAATTCCTAAATTGGTTCTGGAGTACAAAAAGTTTGCACTTCTTTCCAATGTAAGTACAGACAGAGCCCTAGTAAGATATTGGTCGTCCGAGTCCAAACACTTTTCTTGGCTTTCCTTTGTTCCCAAGCATTTCAATGTTTGCCATTTGCTAAAACAATTTTAGCCATTTTGGGGACCCAAAATCGCAAGGGCCATATGCCACGGCCTAGTTGGCTAATTTAGTAATCAGGCTCCGAGTAGAAAGAATTGGAGTCAACCTCAATTATCAAAAACCAAACAATGATTTGGTGCAGTATTTATTATACCTCCCTCTCCCCGGGAGATAAGAGACAGCATAAGGAGCCCGTAAAAGGTCAGTCAAGAGAAGCTTTTGGATAGGATCTGGATTGGGGAACCCAGAGATACCCAGATGTCAGCATTATGCTCCAGCCTCCTTCCTGTACGCCCAGGCTCGTGCTGGCCCACCGGGACACCGGGACGAATCCCGGTGCGCCCCTTTTTACGCCGCCCCTTTCCTCAATGAATGTAAAATTATATCGAAACTAGCACGAAAGGAAATAGTTTTTTAAACAAGAAGTTCCGTCTAGAACTAAACGAGCCTACTTTCCCGTATACACATACTACTTTCTAGCACCTGATCAATGTTCTCAAAAATAGCTGAAACCGCAAATTATTTCAATCGTAATTTTTTAAGATTTTAAGCTGATTTCTATCAAAAAAATAAATAAATAAATAAATAAACGAACAAATAAAATAGCAGCACCTTTAAAACAAAGCAGCTAATGCACTTTTTTACATTAAAGAAAAATTCTTTAACCGCTTTCAAAACGAAAAAATAATAATTAAAATTACTAAGCTCAATAAAATAAATACATCATTTCAAAAAAAATCGTATTTTCCCCTGTTGCCAAAAATAATTTTTTAAGTGAATTAATGCACTCGCCAAAATAAATAAAAACAATAAAATGTCAACTTAAAGAAATAATTTTCATTGTCAAAAAAAAAAAAAAAAAAAAAAAAAATCGTCTGCGCATATCTTTATGTAGAAACATAAATGACTTCAAGTTTCTCCACCGAAAATAAAAAAAAGTCATATTAACAATAATTATTTCACAGTTAAAACCACGGCTGCGGAGTCGGAGTCAGAGTTAATCTCATTTTGGGATAAAAGAGTCGGAGTCGAATATTCAAGAATCGGAGTCGGTCATTTTTCCTCCGTGTATAAATTTTTACCAGAGCTACGAAGTCGGGGAGTCGGAGTCAGGTGCCCCTAAGTTCTCGGAGTCAGAGTCTAGAAATTGTCGTCAAGAGATATACTTCCAAAAAAATTTGAAGTAAATTCGCCTTCAAGTACTGAATCTACATTGACTTTCAGTTTCCCCATAGGCGCTAATGCTAAGGGATTCGAACTGTTCGAAATTGAACGGAAAATTTTTCAAATCAAAAGGATATTTTATATACAAGTTTTTCATCAAAAGCTTTTTCCTACAAAGTTTGTTCGAAGCAAATTCGCCTCACAGTTCGAAATTGCCTTGAATTTCCCCGTAGGCGCTAATGTTAAGTTTTGTTGAACTGTTCAAAATTAAACAAAAAATAGTTCAAATCAAAAAGTGAAATATGGGATTGAGGTGTCCTTTCCGAGATCTTTCGAACAAAAAAAAAGTTTGTTCGAATCGGACTATTCATTCAAAAGTTATTAGGGGGGGGGGGGGGGGACAGACCGATGGACCGACAGACATTTTTTCCCATCTCAATACCCTACTTTTCAATTTTTAATTTTTCGATATTTATTTAATTATTTTATTTATTTTTAACTTTTTTTTGTTTTTCTCGATATTTTTAAGATGCATTAAGCCTTCTTTCATGCTTTTTTCTTATTTTTCTGACTTTTACTGGGGAAAGTAGGCTAAAAAAGAGGTTTGGGAGGCACTTTAAAAGAATACGCCTATGAATTTGAAGGAAACATTTTCATTTCATTTTTACTTGCGTTCATTTTTAATAAAAATAAGTTTTATGTTCTTCAAACAAATTTTTTGAACTTTTCAATTGGCGATTTTTTAAGGGACGAGCCTAGCCCCTCTAGTCCATGGACCACGCCACTGACTCTATTATATCATTTTCGACACATTCTTTTGAAAATCGGACTCTATTGCCAAAAGACTAAAATTAGATTCTTTCTTGACATGTTGCTGATCGATTCACATTTTTTTTCGCTTCATTCAGCTAAAAATTATCTCAGCTTATCCAGGTCCGAGGACTTTGGCAGGGGTGCCCAGGGGGGGGGGGGATTATGGTACAAGTTGGTGCCATCAATATATTTTTTGAGGATTGATTCCCCCAAAAATTGTGCTTGTTTTTATATTTATTTTTATTATCTTTTTCTTTTTTTTATTTGGACATGAAATTTTTGAAAGAAAAATATTATTCAAACAAGTTGTACATGAAAAAAATCTTTTTTTACGTATTCCTTCCAAAATGTAGTAGCAGTGTCTCTTTTTCAATAAAAACCACCTCAGACCATTTATGTATTCATTTGCAAAAAGACAAGAAGTAGTTTTAAAGTTTCCAACAACGTTGGTTAAAGTTTTTAACTCTTGACTGCGCAATATTGATATATTTTCTTTGTAAACCGCTTGAGTTTATGTAGAACTTTTCATTTCATTTCCCTCCCTTGTTTTTTATCATTTTTTAAATGGCAGTTCTTTCAATCAACCATTAAATTGTTTTCCTCACACTTTCAATAATGTTGGGCTCCGCTGATAAAAGTAGAGCAGTTTGATCTTATAATATCTAATTTTTCATAAATCATTATTAATTTCTTTTACATCTAATACATAGAAAAAAGTATTCCATCCACGAAAATTTTCGAATTTCAAGCTTTGTGTGCTGAATAAATTACTGATTTTGGGCATTTTAGGAAATTATCCATCTTTGTGTACCTGTGTGTGACAGGTTTCTTTATTCGTTGTGGTTACGCGAATTTAGCACTTTCTTTTCGAAAAACTTTCAGAAGAACGCGCCTCTCCCCATTATTAAAAGATGTCTAAAATTTCGTTTTTAGGGCTTTAATTTCAAAATATTTCAGAGGAGAGCCGTGAATCTCCCTCCTCAATAAAATTATCGAAATTCGTCTACAATTGAGTCTGGAACCCAATTGTATGATTTAATGATGAATGCTTGTACTTTTCTGCCTCTTGCCTGCGAAAGACAGTACGATATAAAGACAGAAGAAAACATTTGCAATCATGCGAATATTTCCACAGCAGTATCGGTTACTCTAGGCCAGCGGTCGGCAACCTAAATTAACTGAAGATCTATTTTCCAAGGTTCCAAGTTTAGTGTGAATACAAGATCGACTTGAAGGGGGGGGGGGGGGGGGCGTGATGCGTAAACTATACTAAATTGACTGTTCCGCACTGTAGATGTAAACGGATTCGTAGCAAAGACGGTTGAGTTGATTATATGCTGACTTAAAAATGTAGGTTTACTCTTATCCAAAAAAGACATTGATATTTATTAGGTAGTAGTTTTAAACTGCTAACATAACATTATGCTTACTCACATCAAAATATTTTCAAAAACAAGAATATTTCTTGTTGTAAAAATTATAAAATAGTGACAACAAAAAGTTTAGAAAATTATCTAATAGCTTTTGATTTAGGTGTCAAACCTAATTTTGTTGTTGAAGTTTTGTTTTTTTAGAAATTAATGTTTATTAATTCTACTCAGACGTAAAGCAAGTTTCAAAATATTGCGCGAGCGACTCAAAATAGGTTCGAGATCGACCGGTCGAAAAGCAGTTTTAGTGCATCTGTAATGGTGTAAGGCAAAAACGAAAAGTGGGGTGGGGGGGGGGGGGGCAGGATCCTCTCCGGAAAAATTTTAGAAATTAACTACAAAATTACTACCCGCCTTGTCTAGAGGTCAGAGGAGTCTGATTGCGATGAGGTGGTCCCGGGTTCGAATAACGGCTCGGGCATGGATCCATGGATGTACTTTCTCTCCCCTGTCCTTGTCCTTCTTTGTATGAATGTGTTGTTATGCTGTGAATAGTTGCCTACCCTGTAAACGGGTCCTTATGGAATGTGTGTACTGTGGAAGTCGGATTTCACACCAAATTACTGTACAATTGGAAAAGTGAAGCAGCGCACCCCAATTACCAGCCTAGCTGGCACAAGACAACAACAACCACAAAAATCGTAATTTTCGCAATTTATTTGTAACGTTATAGCAAAGGAAGGGGGGATGGAATAACTTTCTTTTTATTTCTGGATTAAAGTCGATTTTAGACCTATTTTTGGTCAGCTTAGGAGTTCCGGAGATTCATTCAAAAATCAGAAATTTTAAGAATTCGGAAGTTTTTTTTTAGTTTTCTGAAAATTTTAAAAAGTGCAGTTGACGGGTTTCTGAAATAAACGATTAAAATTTCTTCCCATTTTCTTAAATCTATATTATTTTGCCCATTTTATATTCTTTGTCTCACATTAAAGCTCAACAATCTACCTAACTCCAGCCCCGACTTTTGATTTAAAAGAGGCAAACGATAGCAATAAGCATTTCTTATACTATGTCTACACTGCTGCTATGTAAAACTTGCTCTTTTATAACTAAGTTTATAACCAACCTAAAGTTGCGTTTTTTTTTTTCTTTTTTGAAAATTCACTGTAAAAAATTTCTTTAGAAATCAGCGGAACCTTTCCTATTTAAACACGTCATTAAATATATGGCCAAAAACTCAGTTTTTAAGCTTTAGTGTTGAAATTTTTCCTAAGAAATTCCCGAACCTTCCCTATTTTTAGTCATCAATAAAAAAAAAAATAGAAAAAAAAAATAGAACCGATTTCAAAATTGCTCTAAAAAATGAAAAAAAAAAATTTATTCTTTAAACACCATCGATATTACTTTTAAACATAATTTTTGAAGATGGCGCAAAAACAAAAAGTAAAACCCAGTGTAACCATGCTTCGTTCATATTTTTTTCCAGAAAATCATCCAAAGGTAGGAACGAAACATTTATATCGTTATTCAAATATGCTGTTATCAATGCAAAATGTATGTGGTAGTGAAGAAACTAGGACCCGTTAAATTTATAATTGTAGTTGAGTTATGGTTCTGAATGATCTTATCTATCGTGTTTGCGCCAACTTCAAAAATTATGTTTAAAAGTATTATTGATGGTGTTTAAAGAATAAAATTATTTTTCACTTTTTAGAGAAATTTTAAAGTCGGTTCTATTTTTTTTTTTTTTTTTTTTTTTTTTCATTCTTTTTAGTGTAAATGTAGATATTTCAGTAAAAGTAAGAAGTTACCATCACGAAACTTTACATTATTTTTTTCATAAAAATGCTCCATATTAAAAAAAAACATATAAGCACGCTTTAAACTGTAAGCGATTTGCACTAAAAATTTATCTTTGTTCCTTTCTGGAATTCATTTGTGGGTTAATTTAATTATAAACATTTAAATATCCCTAACTATTTGCATTTCTGTATAGTTGAGGCAAACATAACCTGTTAGTATTGTGAAGGCTAAGCAGATCCTGAACACTGCATCACCTCGTTTCCAGGTTAGCTTTGCCACCACTATGGAGCAATGACACTGATGAAATTTGATGCTTGCTTCAGAGAAGCCTTAATTCAAAGTTATCATTACAATTACTATTAATGTTATTGTTATATGGCACCAAACTTTTATAACAATGGGTTTCATATAATTTTAATCATATAATAGGGAAATTGCATTAAATTTACTGTTTTTTGCCCATAACTGTTTTCTAAAGAAGAAATATGGTCAAACAAAGTAATGGGACCTAAGTTGACCCATCGCCTATCCATTAAAAAAAGAATCATCAAAATCGGTTCACTAGGTGAGAGGCTGTAAGTGGACAAACAAAAAAAAAAAAAAAGAAAGAAAAGAAAGAAAGAAAGAAGAAAAACATACATGTGGTATTAACTAATAACCTCCTCCTTTTTGAAGTCGGTTAAAAATGACCGGAAATTGCATTTTTAAAGGTATGAGAGGATCCAAGACCCCGAATGCGCCCAGATACAGCACTTATTTTCCAAAAGCGACGACCGACGAATTTTTAAAAATGTTGGTTTAGGTTTTTAAAAACTTCTTCGTAAAACTATTTGAAGACAGAAGGGGTATGCTAATTGAGTTATGGGAATATGGGAACGGAGAAATATATGTAGGGGCAAGCTATGGAGTAGGGCCTTAAAAAAGTCATTCGTGAAGGGCTCTAAAATTTCTTTGAACGGCCCTGAAAGAAAGGAGTAAAGAGTTATTTCTCCGGAAATTTATTGAAATCGATGACCTGGAAATGACTTTCAGGCAATCTTTGATGACATTTGGAAAATGGTCAGGATTCAGGGAATATTTACAGACTTTTTTTGATATTGTTTAAAAAGCAGCTTTAGGCTACATCTTGAGACGATAATGCAGGGAGTGGTTGCTCTTCCTCGAACATTTTTCGAAATTCAACGCGTAAAAATGTACTTAGCTGTTCTTGGTGAAAATAGTTACTTTCAAAAACTATTATTTCTCGAGATTTTTTTTAATACAATTTTTGAAATAAAGTGGAAGAAAGAAAAAAAAAACTTTTTTTTTTTTTTTTTTTTTTTTTTTATGGATAAGTTTTACTGCAACAGTAACGAACATTTTGGAAAGGACCCGGTGGCTACGTTACCGGCCTCAGGGGGTGTTTAATACCCTCCTTTGCTGTGTCACTGGTTTTTGCCTTGTTATTGTACCTCCTGAGGTAAAACTGAGAATATGAACTAATCAAACTACCACTCTAGGAGGAGTACTATTCAAGGAGCGAATAACAAAATATTGAATAATATAAATTGATAAAATGAAGAAAGATCAAAGAAAAAAAATTGTATTTTGATCGCTATTTACCATTCTTGCTCTGCTCACTAACATCTTGCACCTTTCAAACTCTCACTGGGGGGGGATAACAACTTAAGAGTTACAGTAATATTATGGACTAAGGCAGATATATATTTATTGTTTATTATAACATAAATTAGTTTTAAATGTAGAACAAGAACAAAAATAAGTATTTTTCGTTTAAAAAAATAGTAATGTTTGATATCAAAAAAGCAAGGATTAAAAATTGTTGCATTACCCAATTACCAATTAGCACTATGCATTACCAATTAGCACGATGTTTGGAATTGTTTAACCTTCTCGAATGTTTGTTGCGTTACTAAAATAACAATTCGGAGGTGTGTGGAATCATTCAATTATGTAAACTATTTTATATGACCCCTTTTATAGCATGAACTTTTAAATTGTATGCAAGTGCTTACAACAGTAGACATTTTTGAAGCTTCAAAAAATATTCATTTCACAAAAACATGACTCAATATTGTAATGAAAAATGTAGATTTTTATCATAAAATATGGAATTTAGCTTAGAATCTCGACGGCAAGGTTTCCAAATCCGTAAACAAGGAAAAAGTCGCACAGCGACTTTCAGAGAATAAAAAACACATGTTTTTTTCTCTCTGACGAACGCGTCACTCCACAACTTGTTGCTTTGACCTTCACGAAGGTCAAACCGCTGCCCCCTCAACCTGGCCAAAATTCACAGAAACTCTCCAAGACAGATAACATGGAGTAGCTGTGTGATTCCACGAAAAATGGTCCTGGCACAGTGAAATATTTTTTTCACATAAAATTAAAAGGAATCTTATTTTGAGACTGAAAAATGTCTGTACTTTTCAATTTTACTATTAGTTTTACAATTTAAAAAAAAAATCGTAAGTAATCGTTAATTCCATCTTTAGTTGCTAATTTTACATTTATATGAACAACAAAAAGTCACGTACTGCCGAAACGTCAATTTGCACACGGATAGCCAGTTTTTTCTACTTGTATGTAGATTTTATACTAGTTTCACTGAGTTTCTCTGTTGGATGACTTTCTATGATATTCAAGTTCTATTAATTGCGCCTTTATTTCATTTAATAATCATCATGTAGCACAATCACTAACACATCTTCATAGCTGCAACACATGCCAAATTCATCATTACCTCCTTACAATAAGCAATATTAATGCTTTCTATTGGTAGGTCATTCAGCGATTCTACCACCACAGTTTTTCCAAAATACTATTTCAGTCGATAAAGCTTTAACAATTGTAAATTACATAACATTTGAATGTTATGTAAAACTTTTTAAGTTAAAAAAGAAGAAAGAAATGCAAGTGTTTAGATCCAACTGAATTGAATTAGAGAAATAAATTACAGAATTACTGAGTTAAATTACAGAATAACTTCAGAGAGAGAGAGAAAAAAAAAAAAAAAAAAAACGCTGAACGCAGACTTTCATATTAAAGTTAATTTAAGTCAATTATTTTCTTCATTTGACACATATTTTTTTCCCAGTGGGAGGGGTTTAACTTATAAAGCCCTCCCCTTGGAAACGGCCCTGTGTCAGTAGGACACTAAAAGAACAAACTGAGCTTAAAATTGAAAGGACCATCTTTCCCGCCTTATTCTCAATTGCATTTGAAGTCTGACAAAAAATTTGAAGAAATTTGCTTTAACCATGAATAAGTATATTTGATAAAATACGCTCATTCGGCCGTTCTGCTGTCAGGTTCATTAAAACACAAAAAGATTCCTTTGGTAACGAAATTCATGTATTTTATCAATTTTGAGTTTATTCACGAAAACTGTAGCCACAATGCCCTATATTCTTACAACATTTGGCAGCTGTCTAAAGTTCCTTTCATTTAAAATTTTGTACCTATATGAAGTAAAAAATCATCATTTTACAAAATGTCTCCAAGTTGAAAACTGATTTTGAAGACAAGGAAGTTTAAATACAACTTCAAATGAAAAATATTTCTTTTATGACACTTAGCCCTTTGTTGGATATTAATTTCAGCAATCCTAACACCTAAGTCTATGTACGCTACTGCATTTCATAATCAAAGATATCTATAGATGAGAGTACGGAGTTGAAATGTATATGCTAATAATGTGTCCTTAAACACCCTATTTTAAAATAGACTGAATTCATAATTTTACTAATAGTTCACTTTTAATGCTTCGTTTAACCAGCAATTAGTTGCATTTAATTTTTAAAATACCTCCAAATGAAGCCTTTTTAATGGATAAATGAAAATTAACAAAGAGCAAGTAAATGTAATTGAATATTGTAATGCTTTTAGATCTTTGCATGAAAATTTCTTATTGATGATATTTTCCTAAGGAAACCTGAAGATGTCTCTTTACGAGAACAAAATTTCCTATAAAATAAGACCAGAACATAGTTTCTAGAATGAAAAGTTTTAGTTTTAAAGAGGTCAAACTACGATTTTTCGCTAAAAATCGCTGTTTTTCGTAACTTAACCTCTTTGCGGCACGTGCGCGTGTTAATATTATCGGATTAAACTGAAACATTGCTAATTGTGTGGCACATTTTAAAGGGGGGGGGGGGGGGGGTGCAGCGAAAGAAATTCGAAAATTGATTTTTTGGGACTACTTTATTGTACACACTTTAAAATGAATTAAAGATTTTCGAACTGGAACAAAAGACATTAGTTTTCAATGTCTTGCATGAAGAGTGTCGGCTGTAAAATCAGCACATCTTGACGACATTTTGTTAAACTAAACAAAGTCCCTATTCCCAGGGGCTTGCACAGGAAGTTTGGGGCCCATCAATGTAGATTTTTACGGGCCCCTTTCATATCGTTTACTCCTATACGTCCCTACATACATGTCACTCCTCATTTCAACCGATTCTACTTATTACTAATGATGATGTTTTCGCTTCAAGGTCTTCCGCCATCTCTCCGTGGTCAAGCTTTAACGATCATTTAACGGAGAATCTTATATGTACCAGTAAACGTCTCTCTTGGTTACTGCCGCCACGTTATTTTCGGATCGAATGCAACTGAACTTATTTGAATTCGAGCTCCTGAGAAATTAATAAAAGTAATGTTAGGTTACTTAACAAATAATGGTCTGGCTGTAAATTTTAGTAAAACAAAATTAACACAATCTTTTGATCAGTGTAAAATTACTGGTGATTTGATTTAAACGCAAAGGGATATCTTAATTGAACTATCTCACAAAAGATTTTTGAATTCCTTTATAACAGGGGTCGGCAAGTAATTTTAATTCAGATTCGGATACTTTTGAAAATTTTCATTGAGGTCCAAGAAAAACAAATGCCTTACAATTCTTTTATTTGAATTTTCAGGCCTAAATTAATATTAAATACAATCATTTACAAATCATTTGTATTCAAAAATCAATGGAAAAATTTATGGTTCTGAGATTTGCAAGCGAGATTCACGCAAAAGCACTTTGTTTATGCAGAGAGTGTTTAAGGTGAGCGCCTAAAGTTTTGAGCAATATTAGATATCCAAACGTTTCTCAAACGTATGTAAACCTTACATGATGATGGTCCAGTAAATGACTCAAATCGGTGAATTAATAAGTTAAAAAACATGATGAACTAGAACTTAGAAAACTTACAGTTGGTGCAAACTTAACCTGGCAACGTAATGTTGTGATTAGGAAATGCGTTGCCTTCACAATGCTGCCAGGTTAGGTTTGCTCCAGCAATAGTATATTAAAAAAATGGTGAGAGTGGTTCTCAAAGGTATTGTTAACCACATTAGAATGTTTTAAAAAGTACTTTAAGTGCCCAAAGGTATTGTCATCTGAAGACATAATTAACTTGTGCAAGTTATACGTCCAAAGTTTTGGTGGTCCAATTTTTTCACCAACACTTTTTCAATTCCCAATCAGAGTTTAGAATGGAATGGGGGTGGAGAGAGAAAAAGAGAAACAGAAAACTATGATGCGCAATCGAACAAACATGAATGAATTTAACAAAAATCTTTTTTAAAAATTGTTCAGAAACATTTATCTGAACAAGGATTCTCAATCAGGGGTGCGTGAGAGATTTAAAAAATACAATGAAAAAGTAACTCTAGTTACAATTAGCTCGACTAGCCCTGACCCTTTTCTTTTTAAAGTCATTTTGATATCAATACGAATACATCAATTACTGATCTTTTAAAGCAAGTGATATAATGAATAATCATTGGGGCATAGAAATTGTTTGCTCAAATATATTGAATTATATTTTCCCACTAGAAACTAATAAGGAAAAAACAGTATTTTTCTATTTGGAAAATCCCTCCCAAAAAATTCTTCTGGTCTCGCAACTGCGCAGACTGACACAAAAACAATGTAGAGATAAAATATATAAGATGTTGTGGTGACATGTGAATATTTTCGATATTACCTGTTTTTTTTTTTTTTTTTTTTAGGTTTTACATTGTTTATCCCCATATTCTGTAAATCCGGATTTTCCGAACATATTTGCATACTTAAAGTTAAAATACCCGACGAGACTGGACATTGAAATTGAATTTTAAGAGGGCTTTGTAACAGTTATAATCTAATGTTTAAAAAATTGTGAAGGACGAATTGGCAGTATTACCAAAGATAATTACTCACATATGCAGATGTTGTGAAAAATATTAGGTCTACAAGCCAACTTCACCTAGATCTTAATTGACTAACACTTACTCTTCTTTGGTTATGTGATTTCAGCTGCTCTAATAATAATATTACAATTAAAAGTTTTCAAGTTATGCGTATTCAAATTTTATGCACGAACTTCTCTATATTTTCATTTAGTATATAGCTTTAATTTTGAATTCCGATTTTATTAACCATACACTGTAGTGGTGTGTGCATGGAGAGGGTGGCGGGGTGCTACCTAGCATCAGTGTTCAAAGGGGGGGCACAGAGCCTGAATGGTTGGTACAGAATATCTTTCATGTATTGAAAATTTGATAACGTTATATAGGAGCGATTTATCTGTCGTAATTACAACAGGGCTCTGGAAAGGGGAGGGGAGAGGGCAACGATATTTTCTTGCGACTGTCTGGCCGTTTTCTAGAACCTACGCAACTGCTGAGCTCCGAAAACAAATGTTTTTACGCCTTTTTACTCTTTTTAGAGGCAGTGTTATGTGCATTTAGAATTATTGCACAATAGGTATATAAAAATAGGTACGTAAAAGATTAATGATTTAAAAAATATATAAAAGTAACATATAAACATTTCTTTGAAAAATGTTGCTTAAACTCCCTAAAAAATATATTTTTAGGAAAAGTTTTGTCGCACATAAGTTCTATGACTTAGGTAAAAGTTCCATGAAGCCTAAATATACGTAAAATCAATCACTGTGATGAAATGTGACATGGTAAGTGTGAACAAAATATTTCCGTTTTAGGGGGTTGACCGACTTTCCCCAACCAACACTACATTTTTAAACAAATGAATAAATATAGCGCCAATAAAGGTATCACCAATTTCTTTACAACTGAAAATCTTGCTACTATTATATATGCGAAAGTTTGTCTGTATGGATGTATGGATGTTTAGATGTATGGATGTATGGATGTATGGATGTTTGTTACTCTTTCACGCAAAAACTACTGAATGGATTTTGATGAAACTTCACAATAATATAGCTTATGCATCAGAATAACACATAGGGTAGTTTTCGTCCCATTATGGGGGGCAAAACCCCCTTAGGGGGGGCAATAAAACACAATTTTCGTATAAATCCTCAAATATGGGGATGAAAAAATACTTGCACATATTAACATTATATGTCCATCGAAAGCTCTGATTTTTCTGCTGAAGATGGAACCTGTTTGAAATTTCTAAGTAGAATAAAAAACGAGTTATGAGCTTTTTAGTTCCATGTTCGAAGGCTTTCCTTAACTCAATACAATATTTGGTGTATCATCTCAACTCCCTGTCGATAACGACTATTGTTGTATTGTTGACTATCTTTGCTTTTCGTGACTGTTCAAGGCTTTTCTCAAGTCAAATCGTGAAGTAAGATTTTTGCACAAGATTGGCAAATAATACATAGATTTGGCTGATTGTTTTCCATTTTAATGCAACTTTGAGGCAATTAATGGTTTTTTTTATTTATTTGTATTGACTGGGTATTTAATCGGTCAGCTGGAATCTAGCAAAACTTTTTTTGTGGAATCATTTCAATAGCTAAGGCATTTGGCATTTTTTTCAACTGTCGCTGTTTTTGAAGCTAAAGACTACGCAATACTGTTTCTCGGTTTTTACCATGTAACCAAATATCGCCATTTCTTTAATATTTCTTTCTTTAAATTTGTTAACACCAGGGCCGGATTTAGCTTTTGAAAAACTCCGTGCAAAAGGGAAAAATTGCGCCCCTTTTGAACTGCATTTATAAAGAGCCCCCCCCCCCCCCCCCCCCCCCCCTCCAACAAATGAAAAAAACACATGATCTTTTTTACATTTTTTGGCAAACACATAAAATGTGTCAAAGTAACTTGGCAATTAATGTAAATTGTAAATAACAATTTTCAAATCGGTTGACAGATTTGATTCTGGTGATTTCAAATTATCCATTCATAAGACAGCGATCTGAGAGAGAGAGAGAGAGTAGATCTAACGTCTGTGGCTTAAGTGGGAGTAAAAAAGCCAAACCCTGAGGCACGACAGTCCATGAGGGCCGAGGCCTACTGTGCCCAACTCAGTTTTCCTGACCAGGGGCTCTGGGTTGCAAGGCATACGACCCGGTTAGGTGGTCAGCCTAACGCGGAACCCCCAGTGTTTGGTTCCCAAGTGCACTTGGTACTCATTTTATCGACCCACTGAAGGGATGAACGGCTGAGTTCAACCATGCTCCACCCGGGAATAGAAATCCGGGCCTGTGGCGTGGGGGCGCGAAGCGCTAAGAGCTCACAAATCAGGGGACTTGTGTTATCTATGTGGAATCTAGAATTAGTAGAATTATGCTTATGTGTTACATGCATATTACTAATCCTTTTTCGATGTGCAAATAAATAAATAAAACAGTTTGAATTTTGAGATTTTGAAATCAGATTATGTTTTTCTGCTATCACGAATTGCGATAGGACTCTACTCCTTGGGTTCTACTAATGGCTCTTATCGCAACAAAAATTAGAATTTAAGACGTTAAAATTCAAATGAATGCCAGGGGCTGGTTGTTATGTGCTGAATGTTGTGTGCTGAATACTTTTTTCGCGAAAAAAAGATTGTGTGCAATCGTCGGTCTTTTCTAAATAATTCGATTCCGAGGCACGTGGACGCCTGCATTATAATAGAAAAATAAAATCAAGGGACGGGACGTCGTTCAACGGTCAAATGAAAACAATAAGCAATTCGTGATTGCTCAAAAAGAAAAGCAATGTGAACATTGCGTCATGGGTAAATTTTGCGCCTAAATAGGGGGGTCTAGGGGTTACACCCTGGAAAGTTTTCTGAATAGTAGCTCTGAAAACGCTATTTTAGACAATCTTTGATGATTTGATGATGGAAGAGAAGGAATGTTAAGGAGACCTTAGTTTGGAATTTTTCGAACTTGAGGCTCAAAACAAAATTTTAAAACGATTCAAAATTTTAATTCTGTACACAAAATTTGAAAAAGAGAAGGGAAGAAGAGGTTGTCAAAGCGTCTAGAGAGGAAAATGTTCCAAAAAAAAAAAAAAAATGCAGTTGTTAGCAATCTTTGTCTTTTTTTATTTATTTCTAATGAGACTGTGTTAGAGGCTTTGACTTTTGTAGACCTAGTGCGATCTCCCGATGTAGCATCCGTATCAGATGGAGGTACTTGGGCTCTTACAATGCGAAACTGAGCTGGGAATTTAATTTTCCCGAGAGTACTTCAAGCCAAACGAATAATCGAAGGATCTTTCACATGCCGCAAAATCATACGACCCGGGAGCTGTCTATTTTATTCATCTTGAAAATCCATCGATTAAAGCCAGGTTTGAACCTTTGTCTTCAGGCGTAAGATTCCAACGCCTAACCATTACACCACTCGGTCGGCAGGCAACACTTGTTAAAGTAAGGGAACGGAATGGGATCTGGGATCATCCCCCATACATTTTTCGTCTAAAATACGTAATTGTAAGTAATTGTAAGAGAAGGAATGGGATTGGAGAAATCTTCATTAGTAAATTGTCAGAAGTTTTAATTTCCAAAATCGCAGTTTTAGACGATCTTCGGGATGTTAGGATGAGGAGAATTTAGTGCCTCTCCCCTCGGAATTTTTCGAAATTGAAATCGTTTAAACAAAAGTCGACCTTTAAAGGTGGAAAGGGAAGATTGTAAAAACTTCCGCGAAAACTTTTCAAAATTGAAATTATAATTACGCAAATTGTAAGCAATCTTTGATGACGTTAGGGTAAGGGGTAAGATTTGCGGAGACTTCCTCGGAAATTTTTCAAAATTAAAGTTTCGAAAACAACTTTAGACAATCTTTGATGATGTTATAGGGATCAGGTTTTAGGGTTCTAGGGTTTCACCTAACCCTGGGAACTCTTTCAGAATACAGTCCTAAAACCGGAAATATTAAAACTTTTAATTTTCACCCTTACCTTACATTTTAACATGTTTGAATTCAAACGCTTGCATCCCCAGAAGTATATTTTATTGATTTGGACGGATGTGTTTTTATTTATTTATTATTTTATTTTATTTTTGACTTTTGTGTGATAACTATGGTCATTTTTCTACTATGTTTCATTTTAAATATCGTGTCTCATTAATCTCCTGCAGAGTTCTTGTTTTAACCTTCGTTTTTTCCCTTCAACCATTTAACAACTTCTAGTGCGACTTTTCATATCAATCGTTTAAATCTCACTTCTCTCTATCTCTCTCTACTTTGATTTATCTGTTTGAACCATATTTTAACGGCATATACATTTTTCAGCATTCAGCTTTGAGATTTTCACGGTAAGAAAAAAATGAAAGTAAGAAAAACAGAAACAGAAAAACATCAGCACCCCAGACGCTATCTTGTTTATTTATTAATTTATACATTTTTTAGTCTAAAGCGTGCCATGAGTTTCCAAATTGCACTGAATACTGTAAGAGCATTTTTTTCGCGAGGCTTTAATTTTCGCAACCCCGTCATAATAAAAATTTTTAAACCTTGTAAAAAATCTTTTTACGTCAGATTTTTCAATTTTCGCTTCTGTTTGCAAAAAAAAAACCCGCGAAATTTTGTTTTCCGATGGGAAGTCACTGTAATCTTCCAAAAATTTCATAATTCGGGACATTTTGCCTGATGATTCTGAAAATTTGGAGGCATAATCTTTACTAATAATAAAGCTGAAAGTCTCTCTGTCTGGATATCCGGTGGATGTCTGGATCTCTGTGACGTGCAAAGCGCCTAGACCATTCGGCCGATTTTCATGAAATTTGGCACAAAGTTAGTTTGTAGCATGGAGGTGTGCATCTCAAAGCGATTTTTCGAAAATTCGATGTGGTCTTTTTCTATTCCAATTTTAAGAACAAAAATATCATAAGATAGACGAGTAAATTTCGAAATTATCATAACGTGGAACCGTAACATGGACACAAGCCAATTGGCGAGATACTAAATTATAACGTGGAACCGTAACATGGGTGCAAGCCAAGTGGCGAGAAAATTCACCATACATTATTTGTAAATATACAGGCGAACCAAAAGACCTTTTAATTTTTCTATTACAGGCAAAGCCGTGCGGGTACCACTAGTTGAAATAATAAAATGCCTAAATGTAATTATTTACTAAAGATGTAAGCACATATGTGAATATCCATAATTTATCATTCTGCAAAGTTTAGAGCTCCGTTCGGCAGAAAAGTTCTCTCCTCTTAAAAATTTAAGTTCGAGGCGCCCCTGCTGGTGTTGATCCTACTTATGACAAAATTATTTTAAAATCTCTGTAATTAGTATAAAAGAACTAACACCTTTTACTTCAAACTTGTGCAGACTACGGTTATAGAATAGATAAAGGGATATCGCGATGCGCCCTCTTCATTTGTAGATGGTGCCAGTATTTTTTCCAGAGAAATTAGTTTTTTTTTTTTTTTTTTTCAGCAGCTCAGTTGCAAATATTTTTCATATTTTGATTTGGCAATTTTGCGCCCCTCAAAAATCTTTACTCCGTGCCGGGGCACGGACTTACGGAGTATTAGTCCGGCCCTGTCAACACGTAAAATAATTCGCCAACTAATTCGCAAATTCATAAACAGCGCAAAAACTTCCATTACTTTGTCTTTGCACACAATTTCAAACAATTGCCAAATTTTTGCTGTTTATTGGAAACATTTCGGGTAGCATCATTGTTGACCCTATTTTGGGACGATTTCTACGGTAAGAAGTTACACATTATACAATAATTTAGATTGCCGGTGTAGCGCTGGATATTATCTATTTGATGGAGATCGGGATTATAAGGGAACTGTTTCACTTTATTTAAGAATAGTTGACCTCACTCGAATTGGATTTTTTGGGAATTACCCAAACTGACTTCTTTACAACTCCTGAACGTTTTCGTGATTTATTTTTTGTGATTTTTGGCTTTCTTCTCACTTTTGCCAACATTTCATTTATTCCCTTTACCCCTAATTTTCAGTTTTAATCATACGTTCTGATACATTTAAGGGGGCAGGCAATTTGAAATGTCGGCGAAACTAGAGACAAACAATGTTTAGGTAACTATTTGACCTCTGCCTGTAATGACCATTAACTTGAATCAACTGAAAAAAAAACTACATCAATGTAAGCGAAGCCGCGGGCAAAAGCTAGTGTTTATTATAATTCTAATGATCAAAACTAAATCTTAGTCTCATTAAATCACGGAAAATATTTTTCCTCCCGGATTCACTACCATAAAAGTGAGCTTAAACATCAATCCACTTTTTTCATTTTCATATCTCAATAACTCCCCTTATATGATTCTCAGGATTTATACATGAGGAGTCATCCAAAATTTTTGAAGAAATAAAACTGATATGGCGCTTTAAGTTTTAATGCGGACTTTATGAAAATTGAAATTTGGAGCTTCCTCCTTTTCGCATCAAGCCCTTCAATTGCAATTTCAAGCCATCTTAGCTGCCGTTTGGACCTGGATGATCAGCCGGAATTTTTTTGAAGTTACCATATTATGCTACTCACTGTTTAAACTTTGCAGGCGGTTTACTTAAAACTTTATAAGAGACATTTTCATCCCTTTGCTTCTCGCTACCTCATATACTTGTGATAAATATGTATCATAAAATAAGATGTCAAATTTTACATGATTAATATAAAACGTGAATATCAAAAGTATCTATCATTTCAAATGTAATAATCATGGAAGCATACTGTTCAGCTTGGAGTAACTTTAGAATTTGTTAGAGTTCAAAATTTTAAGATGCTTTTACTCATCTTGATATTTACGCCTTTCTGTATTGCGATATGAAATTACTTAATGTTTTAAAACACTAGCTGCAGATTTGGTACCCCATGTGCCTATGACTAGGTAGGGAAAGAGCGGGGGGGGGGGGGGGGGCTTATGTGCCAGGGTAAATTTTTCTTGCTACTCTGCCCATGATGTCCCTCTAGACAAGCGGTTCCCAACCTTTTTGATTGTGCGGCCCACTAGTTTGGTAAGAAACACGATTGAAGCCCAGTAACGAATACAGTGGCTCCCAAAAGTGTTCGTACACTTCGAAATTTTTTAGTAAAACCAAAATAACGCGAAACTGAATTCGAACATGAAGTCCAATATTTTTTCACATCATTTCTATGCCATTCTAAACAAAACCCTAGGGTTTTTTTGTTTTTTTTTTCAAAATATTGACGGATCTTCTTTTTAAAATGGGTCAAAAAACGAAGAGACAGAGAAATAACACGCCACAAAAATTATCGTTCACTCAAATATTTTCGAATAAATTCATAATTAAAATTATCATATGTCTTTTTTTTATTATTTTTGCATTGTGTTGAGCCTTTAAAGTCATTTAGCTTTAATTTTTTTTATTATTTATTCCCTAACATTGTGCTTATTAGTTTAAAATGGCTGGTATTCGCAAAAAAAAGCACAAACACCATTCAAAATTTGAATTTTTTCCTCACAGTAGCGGTAAATTGGTTTGAAATGTCTCAAAGTTAGTAAATTTATTCTATTCTATAGTAAAGTGCTTGATAAAATGCTTTAAAGAAAATAAGTGGACCGAAAACAAGGTAAGAAAAAGTCAACCGGCTAAGTTGACAAAGCGTGATGGGAGATTTACAGTTAAAAAATTTGTGAAAAATACACATTTGAGTGCTGTAAAAGTTTCTGCAGAGTTAAATAAAAAAATTTACATTTTATTTTCACTTAAAATTGTTCGCCAAGTCCTCTGATTAGCTGGATTAAATGGGACCACTTTCCGCAGAGATGTTCTTGGCGTTTCGAAAAACAGAAAGCTTACGCTATTCGTCGCAAAATCAATGATAAATAAGCTCAAAACGTTTTAGAATTATGTCTTACAGATAAAAATGAATTCAACATTTTTGGTTAAATTAGTATAATTGTAAATAGAAGAAAAAATTAGGAACTTAATCTGAAGAACTTAGTTGGACTAGTTAATCAGGACGGTGAAGGTGCTCTTGTGTGAGGATGCATATCAACATCAGGTCTTGTTAGTTTGGAATTTTTTGATGAAATTATAAATTTATTATTTAAATATTTTATTTAAATATTTTAAAAACCAATTTTAAACTCTTAACCAAAAATTTGGTTATTGGAAAGCGAAAAAAATGTAAAATTTCCGATTACATCAAGTGAAAATCTATGAATTAAGCAAACTGTTTCAATAAATTTTCAACTATCTTTCTTTATGTTCAGTATTAGTTTTATTTGAAAGGTTTGTCTGTATCCTGAAAAAGAAGTTGAGGGGAAAGAACATTGCGATAGCCATATGGAAGTACTTGCCACAAATGGTAATAGCTGTTTTGACAGGCTTGCGGCGACCGCCAAAAAGCACCATCCCCCCTTGCCACCCTTTTTTCTCCTAAACAAATCACCATAAACCGGTCTCAGCATTGATCTTAAAATAGAGTAGATGTGCCTCAGGGATGTGCTTTCTCCCTGCCTGTGTCCTCGGCTCGTCAACATCCCCCGGTTGGACATCACGTGATCATGGGACAACCCTCACAAGAAACTACAGTAGAGAACCAATTATCCGGGAAGTTTGGGACCATAGCAATCCCGGATATCTGAATTTCCCGGTTTTCTGGATCGCTAAAAAGAGCTTTTGGCCGATTGTTTATAAAACTTAAATTACTATAATAAATAGTAATACGTATTAAAATAAGAAGAAAAACAGTTCAGAAATTCTTATCAATATCGAAACATTAAAAACTACTTGTGAGAGAATAATTTAAACACCAAAAACCTTAAGTTATTTACCAAGACCTGAGACCTTCATATTCATTTTGAAAAAAGAAAGAAAAATTACCAATTTTCGATGTTTTAAAATGAAAGAGAATGAAGGGAAGGGCACGAAAGGGGTTTTTGAACGTAAATGTGCGATTCTTCTATTACAGTGTATCAGAATTTGTTTTCATGAACGCGTTTTTTTTTTTTTTTTTTTTTTTTTTTTTCACTTTTTGAAAAGGTTTGGCGTTAGCGATTATTGATAACTATTGCTTTTGCATTAAGTTAATACCAATTGAAATTAAATTTACGAGTTCCTGCAGCCTTATTACAGTCTTGCGTTTAACGATTTCCAGATTCCACCATCAACTATTCGGAAAACTCGAGAATCGCGGCGATTCACGCGCTTTTGCGACGTCACTTCCGCTCTAAACGGTTTCATTCAATAAAATATTGCATTATAATGTGACAATATTCATTTCTTTAGCTTTCAGTTGGACTAAAACACAAAAATTTCTTTTAGTTCAAGAATACATTCCGGAAATTTTTCCCTTCGTCAAAGACAACCTTTGAAGTTCATTTTTGTAAACATTTTCCCGAGTTATAGATGAGTAATATGGTATTTATTAAGAAACCGCTCATTTTCTTTTAGGTATTTCAAAGAAAAAAAAAAGCTTAGTATTTCAAAAATTGCTGAAAATGCGTATTTTTTTAAAAAAAAATGGCGGGAAAAACGGCAAAAGGTTGCCGGTTTTCTGGTTTCCCGGTTTTTTGATTCCTGGATAAAAGGTTCTGCACTGTATTTCCCTTATCGAAGAGAATCGCTTTTCGCCGCCATCATTTGCACAATTAAGGGAAATAAAACGCAATTCCGGAAAATGTGGACACTTTGTCCGCACGTGACACATCTCATATGTTTCATTAAAAGTAGTAATTAAAAGGTGGAATGGACAAAATTTTTTTGCTTAAGAAATCACAAATGTATGCGCGTACTTTAGCAAAAAATATTGTTCATTACCTTTTCAAATTATCACTTTTTAATGAAATGCTGGACCAAATGCCAGCTTTTTCATGGAATGATCTATTAGATATTTTCCCATCATAACTTTTGTACAGACGCAGAAGCTATTTAAACTTTTTTTTCAAGTGCCTTAAATCAGGGCCCGATTAAGACGTCGAGGGGCCCTAGGCCAAACCCTTTTTCAGGGGCCCCTGTAATCAAACATTACCGTTTTTTTCGTTAGGTAAAGCAATTTTAGCAATTTGGGGGCCCCTAAAGAGCGGGGGGCCCTAGGCGAAGGCCTAGTTGGCCTATTCAGTAATCAGGCCCTGCCTTAAATACTGAGTTCAAATACACGACTTCAATGTTAAATATAAAAAAAAAAAATCTTCAACAAAAATTAACCTTCTAAATTTTATTTTATTCAAATCAAAATTTTCAAATACAGATAAATAGATTCAATGCGTTTTTTTTTTCAACAACTTTTGAAGCCAGTGTAACTATTTTTCATAAAACCATATATAAAATCCTAAATCAATTAGAAATACAAATGTATTGGGTTGTTCGGAAAGTCATTTCGTTTTTTTTGGGGAACATGAAAGACAGTTTTCGTATAATGAATAAATATTTTATTAAATTATATATTGGCCATTCTGGTCCAACACCTTTTGCCATCTTTCTGGCAGTAACATAATTCCCCTCTCATAAAAGTTTTGGTCCTTGCTGGCAAAAAACTGGTTCAGGTGGTTTTTGACATCTTCATTTGAGGTAAAGGTTTTGCCATCCAAAAAATTTTGCAGGGACCGGAACAAATAGTAGTCGGAAGGCGCCAGATCTGGAGAATATGGTGGATGTTGCAGTACGTCCCATTCAAGCTGTAAAAGTTTTTGGCGAGTGACCAAACTTGTGTGAGGCTCCGTAAGGACATGGGGCACCCACACATCGAGCTTCGAGGTTAAGCCCATGCCTTTCAAATGGCCATAAACAGTCGAATTCGACAAATTTAATCTCTCACCGATCTCTCGTGTGGTTATTCGCCGATTTGCATCAACTAATGCCTTTATCGCATCTTTGTCAGCTTCGACCGGCCTTCCAGACCGTGGTGCATCTTCGACATCAAAATTGCCAGATCGAAATTTTGCAAACCAGTTCTGGCACTGGCGTACTGTTAACACGCCTTCTCCATACACATCCGTCAATTTTTTTCTCGCTTGGACAGCATTTTTACCTTTTCTGAAGTAAAAAAGTAAAATATGACGAAAATGCTGCTTATTGCTCTCCATATTTAAAAGGGCACCAACCAAAAACTACTGCGTAGAATTAATAGAACTTTTTCACACACAAGCCTTGCAATATCAGCTCTCAAGACATAAAATGGTTATGCGGCTTGAGTGTGAAGTTGGTTTCGAAAAATCGTAATTTAGTCCTCTGACGGGAAAAAACGAAATTACTTTCCGAACAACCCAATAAATAGAATCGAATATCAGTTAATTTTAATTAAACAGTATTTGCATGCGTTACACTCCAGTAATATATTAATCAAACACTAACTTTGGTTTATTCGTGAGTTTTAGTCAACTTCTTTTTTTTTTTTTTTTTTTTTTTTTTTTAAGTGCTCAGAAAATAAATTCATTTGTTACTTTTCAGTCCAATTATAAACTACATGAATGGTCGTTTGGCTCCTCCCTCCCCCTCTTCCCCCAATTATTCATTTATTTATTTATTTATTTATTTTTTTTTTTTTTTGTTCCACAAAATGATAGTTCTGACAATTTAAAATCAAGTTTGCAGAAAACAAGTGATTATTGTCCCTTATACAGTATTAGTTTCGTTAGTCTCCCACGTATTGTTCTTTGTGAATTAATTTCACTGTATGAATTAAGTGCGTTATACATTCTAATGCTTAAATATTTAAAACCGATTTATTTTATAAACTTGTTAACGTGATTATCAGCTGCTTCTGTTTCCAACATATGCTCATTTAGATTTAGAAAAACATAGTAATTCGAAATTTTTTCCATAACTCTTGTGGTCATGAGTACCATTATATTTTTGTGTTTTATTTCCAAAACTTTTTTACATTCTCGACTGACACGCTCAGTTGTTCTCCACAAATATTCATCTTTCGATGGTCGCAATGAGCTATTATACTTGAATCTATCCAAAAATTCTTAAATTTTATTAATCCTGTTTTTTGGTTTGTTGTAAATATAATCACATGTTCTTTATCAGTTAATATTATTTCTAAGTTGTTATTGAGAAGTACTTGAAACATTTAACTCTGCCCTGCAGTGGCATACTAAAAAATTAATTTTGTGGGGTGCATATTGTTCTTGTAACAAATTAAGACACTTTTAGAACTACCACTCGCTGAATATAATTTTGTTAATGCCGTATTTTAATTTATTCTGTTTAAAACTGCCTAAGGATTTTCAAAAATTATTTTATAAAAAATACAAAGATGAATTATTTAGAAATAATAAAGCTACCACAAGAACAAAATTTGCACGATCCAAAATTTGGGAAATCTTCATTTTAAAATTATTAAAATTCATTCAATAATTGAAAATACAGTCACAATATGAAAAGATTAAAGCAGCGAATGCATCGAAATAAAAAGTTATGTACAGGTTTTGTAAAGTTGCATCTATTCACATTTTTTGTTTCACAAAATTATTAACATTTATTATAACAAACATTCCGTTCACGCTTTTCAAATGTACTAAAAATTATAATTTTTTAAAATCAAATTACAATGTCGGAAGCGATTTTTCAGCAGTACATTAGGGTGGTTCTTAAAGGACATGAATTTCTTTTTCTTCTGTTTTTTGCAGGTCAGTTTGAGTAATTACTAAATTATTTAGAGGTAAATTAATGGCCTCAAACTTTGAAAATGAACCAAAAATTACGATTTCACGACACTTAACAAAATGCATTTACAATTATCGTATAAATTTCAAAGTTTTTAAACATTATTATACTATTGACTTTATCTATCGACTATCGAAAACATCGACTTTACTTTTTATTTGAAGTTAAAAATGTATCATCAATGCAAAAACTAAGAATTTTGTCTCTGTTAGCAGGATACTTTGACTTTCAATATCTAGCTTGTAGCAAAGAGCAATTTCACATTTTGTTTGTATGGCCACACCGCCCTCTATTAAATCCGTCACTGGCCTTTAGAGCAGGAGTCTCCAAACCATGGCCCGGGGGCCAAAAGTAGCTCTGGAGCATACGAATTTTGACCAGCGGCAACTGGTCAACTTTAAACTCAATAAACCAACAAAGTAATAATAATTAGGTATATTTAGTTACACAGTGACAATTTCTTATCTATTTACATTTTGTAAGTTTCTGATTTTCACAAATATTAGGGCAATTGCAATATCAGCCCTTAAAACACTTATCATCGTGTAATTCAGTTCCTGTATTCTATCTTAGAGGCATATTCAACTCGATTGTGTTTGATTTGATTGAATCCTAAATACTAATAGGGTAGCGCGAAATTTACTTCCAAGTATGGTAAAAAAAAATTCTGGCTGCGTTATTGGCAGGTACAGTAATTTTGTACTTTGTTAAAATTTCAACTAATGGTAGGTATGATTGATCGTATTCGATACGATCGAATTCTGTTAGGGTTGAATATGCTCCTTTATGTAACATTTTAAAAAATCCTTACAATTTTGTACTTTGTTTCGTTAGAAATTAAGGGTAGCAGTAGGCTCCAAGTTCCGGGACCTTGCGCCTCGGGACGATCCCAAAACAGATATCCTTAATCGAGCAGAATAAGGGTAATAAGACTCGAATAAAAAAAGTTAGATGGGTAGAGGAGAGTCGGGAAAATGCGACAGTGCTACACTAATTCCGAAACAGAATATGAAAAAGCTTTTCTAGCTTGCCCAATAAATATAGCATCGAGAGTCTAAAGTGCTGCACCTATACTGGACCAGCAGGAAATTATTTTTCACTGTATTGCTGCATGAACGCAGAGTTGTCCCATTTCTCCTTACTCCCCTACAGGAAAAAGATATCGGAAAATATTTCTAAGTCAATAAAATTCTTAATGCCATGAATTTGGTTTGTACTGAAATAAACCAATTTGAAATAAGTTTTTAAGTAATTTTGAACATTTAAAGTTTTAACCCATTTAATAACAAACGTTAATTCTAATGCTTTTCTTCCCGTGTTAATGTTTCCAACGCCTGGCGGATGAGAACTAGATATGAAGTAAAATTTGAAACTTTACTTCTGCATAACCAAGAACAGACGCATCAAATATGCACATTTGAAACGAAACAGATGTGTAATATGTTTGGAGTGTTGTGTGTTTGATTCCCGCTTAACGTCTTTAAACAGAGCCAAAATTTGTTCTTCTAAGACTGCAAATTTTATGAATTTCCGGAGAGTTTTCATAGAGAGACTCCAAAAATTCCCATTTTCTAAACATAACCAATCATTGACTAAAATTGCGTCTTTCAGACTTCACTGACGAAGCTTTTCCAGAGAGGGTCTCCGAACCCTCTTCATTTCCTAAACTTCACAAGTTATAGCCTAAATTGGAGTGTTTAATCTCGAAAGATTTCCGGAGAAGAGCCGCCTAGTAACTTAAATTCACCAGAAGTTAAGTAAAACTCATTCTTAAAAATTCCGATTTTGAAAAATTTTCAAAGTAAATCACCAAAAATTTCCTCTCCTAACACCCCCAAAGATAGTCTATAATCATGATTTCCCGAGTTCTGCAGGAAAAAACTTTCAGAGAGAGCCCCTGGGACCACGCCCGGATCTACAAATCTTGGGCTCCCTTGCATTAAAATCTCTATAGGGCCCCTTCCCAGAGGCCAGCAGTGTATATTTGCAATGTTAATAAGTCTTAATGCTAGTTTTTTTCAATTTTCTTCATTTAATTTCTTAGACCGTTGGGCTCCTTTGGGACGTGCGCCCCCATCCCCCCCACATAGCAGGGTCCGCTGGTACGCAGATCCGGGCCTGCCCTGGACCATCACAGATAGCATGAAATTGCGTTTTTAACCTTCTTTTTCTTCAAATTTCTGGAAAGAGCATTCGATTTCCTAAAATCGTTAAAGAAAGCTTGAAATTGACTATAATAAGGGAAAATACTCGGGAAGGAACCTCAACCCAATCTCACCTACCTGTACCACCAAATCTCCAAAACTTTTCAAAAATTACATTTTTGACATCAGTTTTTCAAATTTCTACGGGAGAGTCCTGACCCCCTTCACGCATCCGCTTCTTTTTACTACCTTTCTCTAGCAATAAGTGGGGTATAATGTTTATACTCTAGCTTTTATCTACGTTTTTTCGATAGGGAGCCTGGCCATACCATGTTTGCACGCCTCTTTCTGTTCTGCGAATGCATTTTTATCTACCAATGTGATAATTTACTCAGCTTTATAAGAAGTTTTTGCCTGAGCATGGTTTTGGCTAGTATCCAGACTCATGAGCATAAAGCTAGAACGTAGTTGCTATCTCTGTATGCTGTAACTGACATTTTCGGTGTTTGCTTGCAATTTCGTCTTAGTTCTAGTCATGGGACGGTAATTTGTAGCTTTATATCCAACTGAGGTGCATACAGAGTTTTCAGACCTTTAATATGTTCGCGAAATTATTCATATTCTTCAGTATACTATATAAGTTTATTTCAAGTAAAAAACCGTATTTAAAGTCCTAACATTTTCGGGAGAGTTATCCATTGTAGAAAAAAATTTCATATTGTTTAAATAAGGGTGTGTGTCTCTCTCCCCCCCCCCTCCACCAATATTGAGAGTATCCGCAAAAACGACGAAAACGACCCTTTAAAACGGTGACTCCTTACTTGGACCGAGGTTAGCCCCCCACCCCCCTTGCTTGAGTTCTAGATCAGCCACTAAAAAAAATCGAATGCTCGGCGTGGCCAAATATTTCAATATTCTGCAGTGGAATAGTAAACAAGTTTAAATGATCCATAATTGGAGAACAAACACATTTTTTATGCATTAAATAAAACTTAAAACATTGTACCAGAGTATAAAATTTGTTCAAATTGTTGCTTTCTAATTTTATCAGATTCGAAGTAATTTTAATGTAAGAGAAAATACTCGGTTGTTGATCTAAATAGTTTTGCTTTTCAATTTTTCTTAAATCTTATGAGAGCACGTTAGCCGTCATATTACAAACTCATTTAAATATGACACAGTAACCAGAAAAAAAAAATCATTATCTTAAGTAATATTAAATATATAAAGTCCATTTATTGTTACCTAAGATTAACTGCTAATTTTTCATGTAAAATACGTAGTTAAAAAATGGAAAATCACCTGATATTAAATTTAGCAGTAATTTAATTTCTGAAGTTTTACATCAAATGATAGAGTAAATATTGTTTAAAAACAACCTAATTAAAATTAATCGTTGTAATCAAAGTTTGATAATCCTTTGCAATAAAGAGAAAAAATGTAAAATGCGTGGCAGTTTTAAATTTTATTCATCAATCAGTTTCCGAAGAAATTAACATTTTAGAAACTCACATGAATAAGTCGTAATTTGTAATGATATGTTAAGCAACTCGGGTTTCTTTTTCTATGGAAGAAACACCAGATTCTTTATTTATTACACAAAATGTTATCGTACTTATCAGTTATCGAATCATATATAGGAAAGAAATTAACTATACATTTTTGCAGAGTTTCAGATAAACATATACCACATTAGCCTTTCGCTATATTTGTTTTTTCTTTTGGAATGTGATTTATTTTAAATTAAGAATTATACTTAATATAGATAAGTTTATGTTGTTAAATGCAAATGTATTTACTTTTCCGAAAAAAAAAATCTATTTTAAATTAGTGTAAAATTAAAATCTTGCAGCAAAAAATTTTAAGCAAGTATTCTGCTGAATATTCGGTTTGCATTTCAACCGAATATTTGGTATCCGGAATTCGGGAAAATATGGCATTCGGTGCATCTCTAAAAATAACCATCATATATTGCTGCCAGGAATAATAAGCGAGTTAAAATTTTAATTTGCAAAATTTTAATCCCTTATTATCTAATAATTTATGCATTTTTTCCCAAAATTTGTTATTGAATCCCCACTTCATTTGCTCTAATAAAACGACTGTTCCCAGTGGCAGGGGTGCCCATCCCCCCCCCCCAAGCTCAATGGCGCAAATTCCCCCCAAAAATTGTCTTACTTTCGAATCGGGTTAAATATAACAGTTTTTACAGTGTTTAATTTCTATTCAAATTCATGGGGGGGGGGGGGGGGTGTAGCGCTAACAAATAGCATTTGAACTGAAATATTGTTGGATTGTTGACCTGCCTTGGCCTTCACAAATTTTACAACGTGCACCTTGAGTAAACAAGTTTTGGGTACCCCTGAATTTTGCTACACTTTTTTTTTTTTAAATTCAAACATATGAACAATTACAGGAAGAGTGGATTCAAGTTTCTGGCTTGGAATGGAGTCATTACTAGATGTATACAATATGAATCTATAAAATATGAATCTTATTTTATCGTCACTTAGATAAGGGGTTCGGGGGTTTCTCCTCCGGAAAATTTTCGAAATAGTAGTTTTAAAACCACAGTTTTAGACGATCTCTCGTGGTGTTTGGGGGATAAAAGGTTTGGTGTTCCCTTCCCGGTAATTTTTCAGTATTGAAACTTTAAAAGCGCAATTGTAGATAGTTTAAGCTTATGTGAAAGAGGGCTTTTCCTTTGTTTTCAAAATTGTAGTTCTAAAAACGCAGTTTTAGACTATCTGTGGTAATGCTAGGGAAAGAAGAGATCCTAGGGCTTGCCCCAGGAAAATTTTCAAAATTAAAGTCTTAAAAACGTTACTCATGGTTGGGGAAAAAGCATTTTCCCGAAATTGAAGCTCTAAAATCGCAATTGTAGCCGACCTTTGTGACGTTAAGAAAACGAGTTTTCGGAAGCTCTCTCGGAATTTTCTCGAAATTGAAGCCCTGAAAACCAAATTTAACACGATTTTTTAATAATGTTGACGAGAGTATGGGGGGGGGAGGGAGGGAGGGTGGCGCTCCTCTTAAATTTTCGAACTTGTAGCTTTAAAAACGCAGTTTTGATAGATCTGGATCATGTTAGTGGAAGGCGAATTTCGGCGCCATTCCCCCGGCAATTGTTTGAAATTGATACTCCAAAAACGCAATTCTCGGCTTCTCTTTAATCACGTTAAGGAAAAAGGGGGCAATCAGGAGTTCTCTAATATAAATTTTTCAAAATTGCAGTTCGACGAACGTAGTTTTAGATGACTCTTGATGATAAAGAGGGTGTTATTCTGGCGCTACAGTGGGGGGGGGGGGGGCGCTCTCCTGGAAGTTTTCCAAAATTAAAGTTGCATATCCAAAAAAGATGGATCAGACACACCGTGACAGATATGTTTCGGAAATCCTTAAAAATGGATTCAGCTGTTCAGCACACATCGAAAATCAGAACTCTTGAGAATTTTAATGAATCAAATATTCTTCTATACATATCAGATATAGAAGAAAGTAAATATGATTTACGAAACATAATTTAAACACCTTAAGAACAGACTGTTCTACCTCCATCAGCGAAAACCAACATCACTGAAAGTATTAATAAAAATCATCTAATGATAAATTGAAACAATCAGTTTAAAAATGGTAGAGAAGATGGGATTAAAGTGAAATGAGAAAAATTCTTAAAGCTTAAGCTCGTTAATGAAGAAAATATATTAATTGTAAATTGGAGGGATAAAAAATATGTTATTCGCAAACTTCAAAACTAGTTCTTAACGATTGTCGAGGCTCAAATGAATTAATGGAAGACTAGAGCATACTGGTCAGAATTATTACAAACAATAAAACATTTTTGACCTCTCTCCCTCTCATCATTTTTACACACGCATTCATCATGCAAAATTGTGCTACTTCTGAAAAATTTATTAAAAAACTGAAAAGAAATCAAATTCTCTGATCCAGCTTTGAAACGGACACTAACTCCATGCCGTCTATGATGTTCCCTTCATTGAAAAAGAAGAGACACGGTCATTAAATTTTGGAAAGAGTACCAGGGCCGTCGTTAGATCAAAAAAACTTGGAGCGGAGGGGGGTACGCTTTTGGCGGCCCGGTAATTGTTTCAAACGCATGTTCCAACATGCAGAGAGAGAGAAGATTTGGCTTCTGGGGTTTAGCAGGGATAGTTATATTACTAGACCTTAGTACTAGCAATATAAATTTAATCGTAAGGATAATATTCAGTCAGAATTAGGAGGTGTCGGAGGGCTACCTTCTTGCATTATTTCAAAATTGAAGAAATTTAAAACGCAGTTTTAGACTATATTTTAAGTTTGGGAGGAAGGGGGGGGGGAGGAGGTCCAGGATAGCCTCTCCCGATAATGTTTCCTAATTTAAGTTCTCAACACAATCGTACGTTATATTTAATTATGTTCAGAAGAGGGGGTCTGGGGCTCACCCCCTTGAATTTTCAAGATTGTTTTTTGAAAAACAGTTTTAGACGACCTATGTTGATGTTAAGGGAGGAGGAGACTCTTGGTCATCGTTCTTTAATTTTTCAAAATGCAAACTTCAAGCACGCATTTCCAATTGTGAATTATTTTGTGATTGTAACACGCAAAGGGGGGTCTGGGGGCTTTCCCCCGGGAAAAATCTGAAAATTGTAGTTTGAAAAATGCGGTTTTAGATGATCTATGGTGATATTAAGGGAAAGAGAAATGCGCCCCCCCCCCTCCGAAGTTTTTTTGAAATTTTGAAGCCTGAAAAACACGATTGTAGACTTTTTTTTTCGTTAAAATTTAGCGCACCGCCAGTTTCTTGAAATTAAAACTCCGAAAACGTAATTTAAGCCAACCTTCGATGAAAGGGGGAAGGGAAAGTATTGAAAGGGCTCGAGACCAGAAATGTTTCGTAATTAAAGCACTCAAAGCGAAATTTAAGACATTTTTCGATGATGTTGGCGAGAGAGATATAGAGAGGGGGGGGGGGGGGGGGCGTTCTCTCGAAAAAATTTCGATCTGTTGAAACCAGTTTTAGAAGAGTTTCGGTAATGTTCATGGGTGGAGAGATTAGGAATCCTCCCCTGGAAAATTTTCAAAATTAGATTCAATTAACGCAATCATAGACGATTTTAAATACTGTTAGAGGAGTAGAAGGTTTTGGAGATCTCCCCTGAAAAATTTTCTGAATTGAAGCCTTAATAATGAAATTTTTGAGGATCTTCGGAAATATTTGGAGAACGACAGTTTCGGACACTTCAGGGAGTTTTTTTTAAAATTGTCCAAAAGACAAAATTTATTCGACCTTGAATGATGATGAATGATTGATTGAGAGGGCGTTTCTCGGAGGTTACGTTGGGAGCACTCTTACAGCTTTTTGAAATTGCAGTCCTAAATACTTAGGTGTAGGCCATCTTTAATGACTTTAGGGTAAGGGATGGGGTTTGAGAACGTTTTCGCCGGATTTTTTCAAAAACTAAGTTTTAAAAACTCACTTCCGGGCCATCTTTGGGGACGTAAAAAGAAGGGTTTGGAGTTCCCCCACTCTTCCTTTCAGTTTGGCTACATCTCTCCTATTTTCATTGTAAATTTCAATAATTGATAAACATATTGTGGTAATATTTTTTCCCAATTTTCCTTTGCCAAACCCAATTATTTGGTTGGATTTTCCATAATAAAGTTTTCAATTTCCCGCACAATATTTTTGTTTTCTTGCAATACAAGCATTTGCGGCCTTAGAAAAAGGACTTTTAACATTTTGAACGGATGTGGTAATTTTCTGCGATACCTTAGGTCTCTACACAACTTCATTTTATTTTAAATTTGCCACCTGCATCTCTTGATCAAACTTTGATTTACTTACGATTTTTACATTCAAACATTTAGAACTTTTGGTGTGAGTATTCATTATACTGTATTACTTTGAATCTCTCTTTGCATTTAACTGTTATTTTTTTCTCTATCTCTCTATTTCAAATTTGTTTCTGCAACCGATACATTTTTCTCCACTTAGAAATGATTTTCAGAACAATATTTTTCATCAAAAAAAAAAAAAAAAAGGATATACATATGGGAATGTTTCGGTGATCCCTATCCTATGGGCTGTCCTATTTATTTATGTATTTTATTTATTTTTTTTTAAACTGCAGAACCATGAAGCATGGTTTTGTATAACCAGGGCCGCCGAGAGACAAGGCGTGCAACATGTTAGTTTCGTCGCCTGTCCTCCCTCCCATTATTTAAACTTAACTTATAAAACACAATATTTTTCATTCGAGCCGAGCCCATAGTTTCCGACTTGGCAGACATATACACTCTACGGCCTAGTAAAGAGTGTACTGTACTGAATACTTTTTTTTTGTGTGTTAATAAAAATGTTTGCAGTGTACATTTCCGCGGCCCTTACTTAGATACTCTTGTTAAAAGAGAATCATGGATGTTCCTAAATTGTATTTCAAGATTACATTTTCTATTCAAATTTGACAGAAAAAATACTCTTTGTCACTATTATTCACTTGTTCATTTATAATTACTATTTTAATTTTTTAAAACAACGAAGAGTTTTCCTTTTTCTTCGTTAATTGCATCGCTAAAATGAAATTGGCTGCCACACTTTTGAAAAATGGGAAGGGGGAGTTGCTACGGCGACGGCCCTGAAAAGTACGCGAGAAAAGTGTTATTAATGCTTCTATTTCTTGTTGAATGGGTTTAAATATTTTTTCTTTCCAAAATTCAAAGTTTTCATGTTCTAAATTTAAAAAAACCTGATGGAAAAAAATCCCCCCCCCAAAAATTTTGATTCCGCAACTTGCGCCATAATCCCCCCCCCCCCCTGTGGGCACCCCTGGTTCCCAGCTATGTCGTTTTGGAAATACGTTCCATATAACCAAAAATACGCCTTGATTTGGAAGCCGCAGGACACTCAATGTTTAGTACTCAATGCTAAGAATACTAAAGTTACAACATGTGTCGATTCTTCTACTAAACTTAAACTTCTACTAACGCACTAAGAAAAATTCAATAAAATTGTACTTATATTTTTTTATTGCTTTAAAAATGAAACTTTTACATACCAATAAGAACGATACTTGTATTCAATTTTCTTTTCTTTTCTTTTTTTTTTTTTTTTTTTGGTCAACTTTTATGGGACAAGAATTAAAATGGCTAAACATTTATTTGTTAGAGTTCATTTGCTGAGTTTTACAAGAAATTTGGAGAGAATAGCGGATGAATTAAGTTAAGTCCTCGTTCTGCGGTAAAAACGCACATTTGTGTATGAGGTCCTCGTTTACATTGAAAAAAAAAAAAAAAGTTTGAAATTTTTTGAAAAATTGAAATTCTTACGCACTAATCAAATGATTTTAAGCATAAAAATCAAAACGATGTTCTTCTGACATAACGTCTTCAGTAGGTCCTCGTAATTAAAAAAAAACATGAGCGTTTAATTAAATAAATAAAAAACCATTACTTTTATATATTAAAAGTTCTTTATAAGTGCTGTATATTAAAAGTCAATAAAGAACTGCACTCTGAGGCAGTGGCTTATCTCAAAAATATTCGTGGTGCGCTTAAAATACAGCAATAAAGCGCGCAGACAGATTCATTATTTTGCGAATCCCGCTGCACGGTTCCGTTTTATTCTTTAAATTTTTTTTCGGATTTCCGAAAGTGATTCGGATAATCGGAGTTTGGATAATTGGACTTCTACTACTTGTTAGAGTTTATTAGCTGAGTAACACAAGAAAACCCGAGAGAATAATGAAAGGAGAGCAAGTCCTCGTTCTCAGGTTCAAACGCACATTTGTGTATGAGGTCCTCGTTCTTAGGAACAAACGCACATTTGTGTATGAGGTCCTCGTTCTCAGGTACAAACGCACATTTGTGTATGAGGTCCTCGTTCTCAGGTACAAACGCACATTTGTGTATGAGGTCCTCGTTCTCAGGTACAAACGCACATTTGTGTATGAGGTCCTCGTTCTCAGGTACAAACGCACATTTGTGTATGAGGTCCTCGTTTACATTGAAAAAAAAATCATGCTTGGAATTTCTAAAAAAATTAAAAAATCGAGGTTCTTACGCACTAATCAAATGATTTTAAGCATAAAAATCAAAACGATGTTCTTCTGACACAACGCCTTCAGTAGGTCCTCCTAATTAAAAAAACATGAGCGTTCAATTAAATAAAAAGCCATCACTTTTATATATTAAACGTTCTTAATAAGTGCTGTACTTTAGAAGTCAATAAAGAACTGCACTCTGAGGCAGTGGCTTATCATCTCAAAAATATTCGTGGTGCGCTTAAAATACAGCAATAAAGTGCGCAGACAGATTCATTATTTTGCGAATCGCTGTACGTTTCCGTCTTGTTTTTTAATTTTTTCCTAAATTTCCGAAAGCGATTCGGATAATCGGAGTTCGGATAACTGGAATTCTACTATTTGTTAGAGTTTATTAGTTGAGTAACACAAGAAATCCCAAGAGAATAATGAAAGGAGAGCAAAGTCCTCGCTCTCAGGTACAAACGCACATTTGTGTATGAGGTCCTCGTTTACATTAAAAAAAAACATGTTTGAAATTTTTTTTTAATTAAAAAATTTATGTTCTTACGCACTAATTAAATGATTTTAAGTACAAAAATGTAAAAATTGTTCTTCTAACACAACGCCTTCAGTCGGTATGACGTGCGAAAACGTAGGGTCCTCGCTTTGCACCATCCGCACACATTTGTGTATGAGGTCCTCGGTTACATTGAAAAAAAACATGTTTGAAATTTTTTGAAAAATTAAAAAATCGAGGTTGTTACGCACTAATCAAATGATTTTAAGCACAAAAATCTAATAACTGTTCTTCTGACACAACGCCTTCAGTAGGTCCTCGGTGTGACGGTGAAAAAGTAGGGTCCTCGCTTTGCACCATTTGCACACAGTGGTGTGTATGTATGTGTGTCACGTCTGTGTGTGACCAGTTTTTTGTGGCCGCTCTACAACAAAAACTACCGCATGAAATCGAACGAAATTCAGTACACATATGTGCCCCTATGTGAACTTGTGCCCATTAGTTTTTGGCGCGAATTCCTCCAAGGGGGGTGGAGCAATGGGACGTTTTTCGAGTTACGCGTGCTTGCTATTCCTCAGGAAGTAACTGGCGTAATCAAACAAAATTTGGTCCATATGTTGGTATTAACAGGAACAGGTGCTGATTCAATTTTGGTGTCAATAACTCAAACGGGGGTTGAGCTATAGAACGTTTTTTGTCGTCAATTGTGACTGCTGTATCTCAAGAAATAATGAACGGAATGAAAGAAAAATTTATCGGCAAGTAACCCTTAGTGGGTATAAGAACTGATTTTATTTTTGTGTCAACAGCTAAAAAGGGGGTAGCGCAATCACCCGTTCTTTTTTTCCATTTTGAGTACCCTATCTCAAGAAGTAATGCTACGTTCTGGTTGAAATTTGGAATATATGTGAATCCATATGTAAACAGGCTTTGGTTCGATTTTGACGCCGATCGCTCCAAGAGGTGTTGATTTTTTTTTTTTTTTTTTTGCGAATAAAAATATTTTTATTAATGCAACAATAAGAAAGATAAATCGTAATAGATTGTCGTCTGCGTATTTCTCGTGATTTTAATTGTATGGAAATGATAGGAAATATTATCTCAATGATTTAAAATTTTTAACTGTTGCCATCTTATGTTTGTTAATAAATAAAATATTTGTAATTAATTCAAGTTAAGCTTTTAAAGTAACTTTCAATTTTCGCTCTTTGTTTTGTTTTTACAATAATTCAGACATTGGGATGGTCGTCAAGTTTTTGCATGTGTAATTTTGTTTTTGTTAGGAATATTGCTTCCTCGTCAAGCATGGGGAGGGATCAGAAAAAGGAAAAATATAGAAGAAAGTTTCGTGATGGCCACAACATACTAGTACTATGTAGAGATATGTGCAAGTAATTTTCACCCCTTTAATGGGCAATAATAGGCAATTTACCTGAAATTTGAGCTTAAAAGTAATTACGAAAAAACTAATTCGAAATTTAAAAAACAAAACCCCAGGTGCAAACCACCGGGGATCGAAGTAATTTTGCACAACATTTCAAGGTGGCCCGCTTCAGACTTCCTTTTAGAATTTCTTTGACAGTACTTTTTTTTTTTTTTAATATAAAGAGATACTTGCTCAAAATTGCTTTTAAGTTCAAGCATATAAAATTAAAATATTTATTACAGGTAATTTTAAATATAAGCTACTCTCTCTTTATGCGCAATGCATTCATGTCAAAAAGAAAGTCGTTTAGGGTCTTTTTTTGTTAGTAAGAAACAAGAGTAAATATATTTTAAATTCCAAAAAAACTTTCACCTCATATAAATTTTTAAAAATGGAAAATCTTCAAAATAAACTATAAAACAAAAGTTTTTTTTTTTATTTTTTTAAAATCTAAACACTACTTTTATGAGCTTGGTTCGCACTAAAATGTATGAAATAAAATTAAGAATATGATTTCTTGAGAACAGCACTCAAAAATTGCTGTTTATCTTAGTATCTTTATATTCGGTTCCTTTCTAAAGCATCCAATAAATTTAAATTAAAAATTTGAGTGAAAAAATATAGGTGGTATAAGGAAAAACTATCCATACAATGCTGCATACCGCCTATTTCTTCTCTCAAATTTTGAATTTACACTTTATTGGTTTGCTTTAGAATTAACCTAAATATAACGATATTAAGATGAACTGCAATGTTTTAAAAAGTGTTGTAATTAAGAGATCGTACACTTATTTCAATTCATACTTTCTTTGTGCGTCGTAAGCTTTTAGAAAATCTTTAAAATAAAAAAAAACACTTTTATATTTTACCGTGATCTATAAACACGTCAAATTAAACAGATAGATATCTGACAAAATGACGTAGCTACAATATTAGTAATATTTTTGTTAAAAAGAATTTGTCTTTGCATATGAAGGCAATTATCTGGTCACCGCTGAGTATTAGTTTCAACTTTTTTCACTGGTAACGCTGTTGTAGCATTTCCTTTTTATGCGTATTTTATCAAATAAATAAAGCGCGCATTTTTATCAGTTTTTTAAAAACCCAGTGGAAATTGGTTTGAAGTAAGCATGTAAAAGTGACCGATGAAAGCCGAAAAGTAACGGCAAAATGAAAATAACTTACAGATGCAAACTGTTGGTTTTGAATCAGTATCACATCACTGATTAGAGGGTATCATAAGGTCTAATAACAGCAATGATGATTCCTATGATTTATACGCCATGCAGTAACCGAAAAAAAAAAATCCAAACCTTTGAATTCAGGAAAGCAAATTTACATCAGGCAAATTAATTCTCAAAGTTAATAATTTAATTCAGTGCAACATGACTTCTGAAAAACTAGTCACCAAGGTATTTTTTTTAGTTACCCGGAGTTTTGTTAAACTCTGCGAATAAATGTGTTTATATATGTTTTGTTTACTGATTTTCAAGCATTTGTAGAATGCCGGAGTGACAGATAAAAGGAAGAATCGTTATATCATGGCTGCCTGCGATTGCTGTTGTTATATAAAGGGCGTTTTTTTAGAAGTAGAAAACTTTAGGTTCAATAAAATACAGTTAAATGTTGTTAATTGCCATGAATGTTTCTTTATTCGAAAGATGATTCTTTGCCATTTTTATTTAAATATGATTTCTGGCATATGGCCACCTTGGCTGGCTCGGAAAAAGTCCAATCGGAAAGCCCAATTTTCTCACTTTTTGCAGCAATAGAGGCCGTATGTCAGTGATAAGGTGGTCAATGTTCTCTTCCAAGGCGTCAATCGTCTGTGGCTTATCTTTGTTGACCAGAGACTTCACATAGCCCCACAAAAGGTAGTCCAGCGGTGTTAAATCGCTTGATCTTGCAGGCCAATTCACGGATCCATTACGCGAAATTATTCGTTCACCGAACGTTTCTTTCAATAAATCAATTGTGACACGCGTTCTGTGGCATGTTGCACCGTCTTGTTGTCTATTCATGATGAAATGGCAAACTAAATTGAACACAAAACAAGTGACAGCTATCAAAATGGCACACATATCAAACAGTGTTGCCAACTTAAACTTCTATACCTCTAAAAACACACCCTTTATAAGCTGTGGAAAAAAAACAAAATAAACAAAACTTTAAAATATGCATGTTGATTTGAAGTAATTTAATTCGAAGATTTCAAACTTGTGACGGTTGCTAGAGATTAAACTCACTGCACCATAAACAAAACGAAGTTTACACTTCTGTCTTTTGTTTCAGCAACCGCTTCCACAGTTTAAGTAATTTATGCAAGGCGAAACATCGTAATTCTTATTTTCTTCCAGTTTTAGCTTTTCACCCATCAGCTGTTGTTCATTACCAAACTCTTTATTCGGTTACTTTCTTTCTTAGAAGAGAAAGATAAAGAAATCACCTTTTGAAAGGAGATAATAGCAGCAAATAAAAAGCAAAACTTCAAAAAGCATTCATTTCTTTCAACCATCCGAGAATCTACCGAAATAATGATGCCAGAAATTATTTGTAAAATAACAATGCTTTGCGCGCCCTCCCTAATTCTGCTTTCGAGGTATTACTTACTTCTCCCTGCACTCCACTTGCTTTGCAGAAAGGACGCCATTCAAATTTGTTCAAGAAGAAAATGCCCGCGAAAGAGAGAATTTTATAGGAAACTGACGATCGAACAAAGAAAGTGGAGAAAAACGAACTGCTCTTTTTCGATTCTGTTTCTACGACGAAAACGATGTTCTTCGAGAAAGTTTTTTTTTTCACTGTGCTGTTATTTCTTTTATGCGTGGGAATGATGTGACCAGAATTTGTTTTCCAACTTTTTTATGTTTATGCGATCAAAGCTGAGTATAGTTGAGAAGATCTGAAAAAAAAAAGAGTTCTTTTTTTGATTGGCAAATGCGTTTGGAATGACATTCAGATAGGTGATATTAACGATCTAAAAGTTGATATTGATTAAATAACTCTTTTGTAGGTTTCTATAACACGTACTTTGATGAAGTATCTATTTTTAAATTTTAAATTAGGTTGACTAGATGTAAAACATCAAGGACAAAGCATGGCCGTTCGAAATTAAATGTTTAGCGATAGCCCTTCACTAAAAAATCAATGTTCTGTAGAATATTTCATATACATACAATCTAGTTGTGCCTGCATGATATTATAACTTCTAAAGATTTTTTAAAATATGTTTATTCTATTCTTTAAAAACTTTTTAAACAGGTGAAAAAATATTTAATAGCACATTTTATTTGAGGATTTTAGACCTTTTTTATAAGACCATTGCCGTTCAAAATTTAAAAAAAAAATCATAAAAAGGAAGATACAATAACAAGATAATACAAAACAGCTCCTTACAGCATCCACGGACTGCAGTTTTACTCTTTTTCGGAGTTAAAAATCTGGAATAGCTTTAACAGAGCTTGAGACAGTATGCGTCTCATATATTCTGAAATTAATTTTATACCTGTATTTTTTAATTTGATTTAAAAAGTCAGATTGCTTACAGTTCACTGATTTTGTAGGTTAGGGTTGAAAAAAATAAAATCAGGTTAGAGAAATCAGTTGAATAGGGGCTCTGAAAAATTTAGTATGCCTCCTTGTTGCGATGCGTGTATTAGAACTACTACAGGCCGTAACTTTTAACAACTGCTCTAAATATTTCGTAAAAACTTAAATGTTGGATGAAATCATCTTCGTGCAATAAATTTGTGACCTGTTTTGCATCCATCAGTTTCTGGCTTTGTGTGCATGTAGCGCGTCAGCGGCCATAGGTTCCTTATGATTCTTTGCTTCTTATCCTTCCCTACTGGGGTATACACGTAAATGCAAGTATATACGTCTATACAGTAGGGTGGGCCGAAAAAAGGAAATTTTCGAGAAGCAACTTCTAATAGCAAAAAAAAAAAAGAAAAAGATGTGTATTGCAATCCTAAACATGGGAAAAATAATGAAAAAAAATAATATTTATGTTTTTAGATCGCGCATTGGCAGCAAACTTTGAAAAAAAGGTAAACAATGGTCAATTTTCAAATATTTTTATACAAATCCAAATGTTCAAAATTTTTGTTCTAATACCATTTACATGCTTTCTTTTAATACTTTATTCATATATCTTTGAAAATATTAACGTTCCTTTGCAGTTTTTAGTTCGCGCATAAACCGCAAAGTTATGTGAAAGTAACCAAAAAATGACGTTTTTATATCACTTCGCACATTGCAGTATTTCTTCTTATTTTAGATCCCAGTTATGTTTTTTTTTTTTTTTTTGTAATAAATGTGCATTAAACAGCTCTTGGCTGGAAATGCAATTTTATTTTATTGCATTAACAGCCCAGAACCCACCACAAGTAGATGGTTGCACTTTGTGTTCCACCCTGCTTTTCCCAAGAGTAGTTTTGTGCAAGACTTATATATTTGTAAAGTAACTTACATTCACAATAACTATATGATTTTAAACAATTTTCTACTTTTTGAGCAAGATTTGAACTTGAATTTTCGACTCAGTTTTGGCATTGATCTTTCCGAATAAAAAGTTTTTCAGATAAGTCCATCTCTTGCGTCTGATCCTCAAATGAATTTCGACAGATTCACTAACCACTGTTCTAACAATCCTTTCACCTGCCCGAGTGTGATTTGGGAATTTTAAAAATGCATACTTAAGTAAATTAATAGTTTCTAGAAGTAACAAAATATCCTTGTTTTAAACATAATCACTGAAGTGGAGGAAAATAAATAAGTTGATTAATTAATTAACTCTTGTATATATTTCGAAGTTTCAAATCTTAATATTGGGGACTAATTTTCTTATAGCTATAGAAGTGTTTCGTGATGGGTAATCTTTTGCGTTGCGTACCATACTGTAATCCTTTATGTTTCGCCTAAATGTTTTCGCCTTTATGTTTCGCCTTTTGTCTACTGCTATGACCAATAACAATGTCTCTAAAGTAGCAAAATAAACATTTCTTTGAATCACCAGATCCATGATGTTTAAAGGATCACTAATCATCTGACTTGTAGCTATTGTAACATTAAATAAGTGTACAGGTCCATGTTTCACGGACATTTGTTCTTTTCTTTAAATTTAAATGTTACCGAACCATAGATGCATAATTTTTTAAGATAAAATTTACAAGTGTCCTCAATCCGTTAGTAGTTATAGTTTGAAAAATATACAGACCAGTACTCCGTCAGCACTTGGTAACGAATGCTAATGACTGAAAGGTCTCGGTTTTGAAAGATAAAGTTCATTATCACATTTTCATTTCTGTAACACATTGACAATATACTTTTGCTCGTTTTAAAAGTCAGTTTAAAATTTTCGATTTCTTCCTACCGAGTTCTATTTAAGTTAATTGTATATAGTGATAGGAAAAAAAATGAAGCTTTACCCATAATTCAGTTTTTGTTCCTCTTTTACACTCCGGCGGTTGAAAGGGTTATTTAACTGGTTAGTGAGTCAGTAGGTTGGGTATTTTGGGATGAAACATTATATGGATTAATGGAAAAAACTTTATACTCGCGATCATCATTGCTGAAATTAAGACATAAGTTCAACTTTAAACCTTGATCGAAATTTAGAAACTTGTTTCAAATAATATATTTATTGTGAATATAATTTTTCTACAAATGTGTTAGTTCTGTAAATAACGAGTCTTCTTGGAAATGGTAAAATGGAACACGAAGTGCAACCACCTACTTGTGGTGGGTTCTGGGTAAATTGCAGTAAAATATAATTGCATGTCCAACAAAGAGTTGTGTATTGCACATTTATTGTAAAAAAAATATAATTGGAATCTAAAAGAAGAAATACCACACTGTGCAAAATAAGCTAAAAACGTCGATTTTTGATTAATTTCACGAAACTTTGCGACTTTTGTGCGAACTAAAAACTGTAAAGGAATGTAAATATTTTCAAAAGCTCATGAAGAATGTATTTAAAGGAAGCATGTAAACTGTTTTAGAACAAAAATTTTGAACATTTGGATTTGTGTAAAATATTTGAAAATAGACTATTTTTTACCTTTTTTTGAAATTTTGCTCCCAATGCGCGATTTAAAGACATAAATATTAATTTTTTTTATTTATTTTTTCCCATGTTAAGGATGGCAATACACAACTTTTTTTTGCTATTAGAAGTTGCTTCTCGAAAATTTCCTTTTTTCGGCCCACCCTATTATACTGATATATATTCGTGTTTACACGTATGCATATGTATTACTCGTGCTTCCACATATATACGCGAGTAGACAGGTACAAAGATGCGCGGGATGTATCCACGAATTGACTCGTGTGTACCCTTATATGTATGTATGTATGTGCACTTTTATATGCGTATATACGTCTACTATACACTTATATACTCAAGTATGCTCATATACACTCGAGATACAAATGCACACGCGCATATGATGTTCGTATATTACTCGTGTATTCTCGTATATACACGTGCCACATATATACTCGTGTATGCACACATTACTTGCGCACATACTTGTAACTATGAAAATAAACTAAAGACATAAATATTCGAGTTATTAATAATGGTTTTGCATCTATTTTCAACTATGACCACTTTACCCCATGCTATGACCATTTCCCCCCGCCCGACAGGTAAAGTGGTCATAAATACTTAGGGAAAAGAAAATGGTACAAAACTACTTAAATCAATATTTTTGTCCGAAAATTCAATGTATCGTGTTCTTTAATAATGCAATGCAAAATAACAACAAAAAAGTTGACGTGTTTAAAGAATTTATTGCATTTATCATCCACCCAAGATGAAAACCTACGATTTTATGACTACTTTACCCCACCAAACCCTATATTCGGAACAACTTACTTGAATATCATTCATTATCCTAACAAAAAACGCATGGCAACTGCAGATTTTTAGTGTTTCTTACAGTTTAAGAATAAACTTCTAAATCATGATAATGATTTTTATCAATATTTAAATAATTTCATTGTCAAATATGAACTTGTTTATTTAACACTATTTTTTATTTTACACTTCAGATCTCCATTGGTTTAGAAGCTGCAATGATTATTCAAATTGAAGACAGTTAGAATTGAGATTCCATGTAAACATTTTACAACTCAAAGCAGATAAAATAAGTTTTGGCGCAGCAGTTAAGAATAAAAGAATACAATTTGCATGCATTATCATTTTCGTTTAGATTCTGAAAGCCGTTATCTCAAAGGCAAACTTCATAAAGACGAAGTCAAAAAAATATAGAAATAAACTGCATTCAATCCGCTTCTTCCATCACTCTGACTTCAGTTTCAAGTCTCACTCCATGCAAATATATTCAAATCACCACTCAAAGATTCAGCGTAAGAGTTTTTCTCAAAACATCCCTCGCTCTTAATCCTCCTCCTCAGAAACATCCCTTTAGTAGTTTAGAGATAAATGGGAAAATCTCGTCTCAGAATGACGTCGAGAATATTACAAATCCAGATAGTGGGATTTGAAGGTTAGACGCACATTTAGTGTTTTCCTTCCACATATTGGAAAATGCAGAATATTTTGTGTTAGTCCTTTGTTCAGGCTATAAGACTCCCTACTGGCTGTGTAATTTACCACCAGCAGTGTTTCCCATCTAAGATATATTGAACCTTCGGTAAAATTTATTCATTTTATGAATAAGATCGCCGAAATCGGTTGCATCGGGAATTGAGTTCCCTTGAAAATTTTAAAAGTAATTTAGAGGTAAACAAATTGTAAAAGGAATTGGATTGCTTCTATAGAAAAAGTACACGATTATTTTTTTTCTCATTAAAGACGCGTTTTATGGGATTTTAAGATTATGTTTTTAAGAAAGAGTACGATAAAATGTATACAAACATCTAACAAATACCCATATGGAATTTTTTAAGTAGAACTTTCCAATAATTGCACATTAGCTCAAAATTCTTGGGAAAAAAAACAGCTTTTCTAAGTCTGGAAAACACTTATTTTAGTTCAAATTTCGATAAGAGAACAAAAATTGTTCTCATCTTAAAATATGAAATTGGTAACCTAAAGCAATTATCTATTTCAGAAAGAAAGAATTAATAAGTAAAAAGTAATAATATTATAACACAAAATAAAATATAACAAGTAAATAATCTTGAACACAACTAAATCTGAAAAAAAAGCATTAAAAAATATGAGTGAATGAATGCTAATTAGTTAATTTCAGTCAGTATAAGCATATATTGACTGAAATTACTTTATCAGATAACGCAAAAACTGACCAATCGCTGTCACCATCAATTTTGAGACATTTCAAAACACAGGAGTTAAGACAATAGATCTACTGAATTCTAATCTTACATTATTTTTGAAATCATCAGAGTTCACGTTACATTCCTCATTGTTTTTTCACCTAGTTAACACCCCTATTTCATTTTTTTTTTTGTAATTAGTTAGTTTTAAATTTGAGGATGATTCATTTCTTTTTGAGTTTGCTCTCAATGCATCCTCTCAGCTTTTAAAATAACCTATACTACAAAATCACTCAATTAATGTTTAAGAAAACGTAGGGTAACGGCAACAGTAACATACATGCTTACGATATCGCACTCAGGTTAACTCAATTTTCTGACCTTTTAATTGAACTTGGACGTTTTAAACTATTTTTCTCTCGTGCAGCTACATCTCATCTAACGTTTGGCTGCTTATGGATCCCCTGTATTAGTTAATTATATTTTTATTTGCACAGTTTTGGAAAAAGGTCTGACCCCGTTAACAGACACCGAAAAATCTGATGATAACCGGTAACAGATAGGGTGAGGAACTAGGGCTGAAAAATAGACAAAATTCCCCTTTTCTCTTCAAAATGTGCAAAAGTTTTTCATTTTTAGAACTTAAGCCTTATTAAATTCAAATGAACATGAAACACCAGCTGACCTCGTGGTGGATGTTCATAATCTTCCACCACCGCCTTGTAAAAATTTACTGGCACATAAAACTCACTCTGATAACACAAGATGGTTGCACCGTATTCATGGGCCACAGCAACATCAGTTTTACCTGCCTAAAATTATCATTGTTAAAATCAAAACTTATGATTGTCTGCTACTGGTGCCGTTACCTTACTGGAGATTAGCTAATTATTCTCTAACTCATAATTGGTTTTGTGTTATTACAATGTTTAGTTGTTTTTGTTATTATTTCTTAAGAATTAGGTTGGGCAATTCATAAACTCACATTCATTTAAAACTGGAACACCGAGTAGTGTCACTTTTACAACTCTGTCATGCAAAACTCTAATAAAAAAAATAGGATAGATATTTTCATCGCTATAATAATCTCAATTTTCGGATGTCACCATCATCAAATTTTAAATTAGATAGATGTGTTAGCAACAAATAATTAAATAAGCTATTTGAATATAAATGAAATGTTTTCAGCTTATTGTCGTTGAACTCATTACTTATTCTACATACAAACAAATACATTGCTGAGAAAATTTTAAGTAATTTCTTGTTATAATATTGTACGGTAATTAATACAACTTTACAGAACCTTCAAATGCGATGCCTTTAGGAAATTCAATTGTACTATCAACAAAGCTCTAACGTAAGAAGATATTCCAACAGAAATTTATCAGAATTTGAAAATTTAAAATCATTTATATTGGAGTATTAGTGTTTAAAGCAATTTCTAAGAACATATGAAGACAAGTTATAAAGGTAATTAATTGTTTTTTTTTTCAAAAGTCATAATATCTGTTCGTATGTAAAGTCTTACTTCAGTAATAAATTAAAAAAAAACTAAAAATAAAATTAAAAAAAAACACGTTGAAAAAAGCCTAGATAAAATTGTTATATTAAAGCAATTGCATGTCTAATTTTCAGTTCAGATTTTCAGTTAGTTTGATACAAATTTCTAGAATATTAAATGTCTTTTCCTGGAATTGAACCGTAAAATCTGTACAAAGAATGATTTCATTTCCGTACTATAGAAAAGTACCTCCAATAAGTTTTAATTGGTTCAACTGCCGGTGGCTTCTAGCCATCATCAATTTTGCGGAAACAATATTGAAGCCTATTAATGGTATTAGACTAGGACGGTTCGACAGCCTTGTCTAGTGGTCAGAGAGGTCTGACTACGGATGGAAGGTCCTGGGTTCTAGTACACCGGCTCAAGCAAGGATATACTTTATATCTCCTGTCCTTGCCTTTTCTTTGTGTGATTGTGTTCTTGTGACGGTGGAAGTTGAAATTCACACCAATTATGATACAGTTGGAAAAGTGAAGCAGCGCACCTCAAAACTGTCAGCCCAGCTGGTATGAAACAACAACAAAACAGGACAAGATTTTCAAAAATGGTTCATTTTCAGTAAATTGATCCTGTTTGGGAGCCCAGTATTCTTTATTAGAAATTTGACATTATAAGTAAAATAATTACTCATTCAATGTCAGAGGTAACTCAAAGCGTCATAGTTTATGCACTTTTATATTTTAAATTTTAGCATTTTAAGAGGACAATCATCTGCTTTACTAGAGGACCGTATATGCGTGAATGTTTTGAAAATGACTCAAATGTAACACAGTCTTCACAGTCAATGGGGTCGTTTCCAAAATTTTAAAAGTATTTTTTTTTCTGAAAGAGCATGTTTAAAAACATAGAATCTGATCATTTTTTTTAAATAATTTCTTTAAGTTTAATATTTTGAAAAAAATTACTTAAATCGGTGCTCTTTCATCGTTTAACGCTTCTGTCGATGACATCACAAATGATGAAATGCCATTCAGTGTTGCCATTCACGGTCCAAAATATTTAATTCGCATCTTTACTCACGTGTATTGGCAACGATATGGTTGATAGCAAGCGTAGAGCGCAATTTTAATTCGCTGCTTGATTATCAGAACGTGGAAACGTTGTAGAAAGATGCGGCAAAGTGCATCATTTGTGACGTCATCTAGACCACGCCTTGTTTGAAAAATCGGACATTTACAAAAATCAATTTAAAAAACTGTTGGGAAAATGAAAGTATTTTCTGGGTCCATGTTATTTTTTTTTTTTGCTCATTCTACCCATTTCAATAACTAACATTAGTACTTTTGACTGAAGGAAACCACTCCATTGTCTCTTGTTACGACTTTCCTTAACACGGTGCAATAAGGATTTTAGACACTAGTAAGATGCAAAAGTAAACTGTGGATTTTGAGTCTCCTTTATAAAGGGCAATAAGTTGAATCAATTTTCGAATGAGCAGTTATTAGGAAGTCAACAAGATAGAAAAGTGCAGGAATCGCCCGGCATCTTTCACACGATAGTCAAATCGTCAGGTACTCCAGGCACATGTGCTACTACCATTCTCATCAATAGAAGTACTTAAAGGACATTGCTAAGCCTCTACTCTGCACACCAGTAGAAGTCGGTTCAGTTTTAACAGCGATGTAACGGAATTAAGAACAAAATTTATTTGGATAATGGGCGCAATTAATAGCTCTAGATATTTCCATAAAAATATTAAAGGAATGTTGGTTGTCAATTTTGATAGAAAAAAAATATAATATTCAAATATTTATAGAAATAAGAACAGACACCTAAACAATAAAAAAAACTCTGCACTATTAATGTTTAAAGAGAGTTAAAACAATCCTTTAAAAAAACGAATTTTCAAAATCATTTTTAAAAAATTAATAAGAAATATTTTACATCAAACTCCATCAAAAAATGGACAAAAATTGACCTACAGCAATAAAAACTAAATACAAAGTCACTTACTTTTTGAATCCAGTGTAAATAAAAAGAGAGTTTCTGCTTTAGTTTGGAAGAGAATGCGCTATTTTATTTATTACATTTTCTGATACTGTTTGACAAGACTAATGTTCTGTTGTTTTCACACCAGCTGTTGTTTTTTTCCTCCAGATCTCCTTCCTGCAGTTGCCTCTTAATGCCTGCTAAAATTCTAAGTTTTGTCATGACTTCAAACTGGTCCTCTATCGTTGATTATTTTTTAATTTGTTCTTTTCATGAATGTTTTTGCGTGTATAACAATATTAAATAAATAAAGTATATTTGTTGACTCCTTTTTAAATAACTGAGTTTTTTTTCAGACAATGAAATCTATATTTTTATAATTAATTCTTTAACAGTCCACCATTTTTTGTCTTTTTTCGATTTTCTCACTAGTTTAATGATTCTTAACCGTTGATCAGGCGTATCACCAACGATCCGGAGAAAACTTTAACGGGTTTACATATTTTGTATTGCACGCACATTTTTACTTCCTTTTACAAAAAATGAAGTATTGTATTCGCGAAAAAATTTTCACTCAAAAATTGACCTTCATTTACATTTTTCTCACCCACGAATGAATGTTGAGTTTTTTTTCGACCTGATCACACGTGGATATATACCTAGGAACGTACAGACACCCGAGTTAATTACAACGAAATTTCTCGTGACGTCCGTATGTACGTATGTATGTGCGTATGTGTGTATGTATCTCGCATAACTCAAAAACGGTATGTCCTAGAAAGTTGAAATTAGGTGCGTAGACTCCTAGTGAGGTCTAGTTGTGCATCTTTCCTTTTGGTTGCATTTGGATGCTCCTAAGGGGGTCTTTTGCCTCTTTTTGTGGGGAAATCATTGTTAATTTTGATGTAAACTCAAGTTGTGTTATAAATTGTCGGACACTTGCCGATATATCGCCAGTTTTTTGGTCGTCAAGTTTTGTCGCCAATTTGGCGACAAATTTGGTGATTTTTCTTCTTTTTAAAAAAAAATTGGTTTCAATTTGTCCACTGTTGGTGATATTTAGAGAGTAAACAATTCAATCACATTAAAATTGCCAATACTGGGGAAATGATATTAAATTGGAGTAAAAGGAAGTCATGTGATGCACACATCAGCTCGTTTATTATTATTTTTGAAAAAATATGGTAACTTATGTTAGAATGTTTTTCTTTAAGGCCACAATTTTAATCCATTATTTTACCTTTGAACCTTTGCAGCATTGAAACTCTCGCATTTACAGCTTCTGTTTCCAAACTAGACTCCAAGTTTTGTAATGTTTTTGCGTGATTTGTTTTTAAGGCTCTTTTACTCATAGGTAGGAAGAACAAACATTGCTTGCCTTTACATTTACATAACGTTGTAAATAAATGACAGAAAAAAATATAATGATATTTCATCAATAAAAAAAAGTACATAATTCCATTAAGTTGTATCGTGTGAATACAGCGAAAAATGCCTGTCAACTTATTCGAGCAGTTGAAGCAACTAACCGACTCGTATGTAGGAGGTTTTATTATGTATCAGCTTATTAACATCCTCTGAAATTTATAGTTCGCCGGTTAAAAGAAATTTATAACAACAGTGAAGCAAGATAAATGGAGCTGTTATGTTTCAGCAATATTTATAGTTAACCTAAATGAAGTTTTACATACATTATTTAATAAAAGTATTATTGGCAAAACATAGTTTTGTGTTTTGGTTTTCAGAACGGGACTAAGAAAAATAAAATGAGGTTTCAAAATTTCAATGTTTTTGAAAAACATTTTCTTCGTATGTATTTGAATTTATTAATAATTTATCATTCAAAACTAAAACCTTTATGTTTCCCTTTCTACTTCATACAGTTGTGCTAGAATTATTGAACTAATTATAATAATTTTAATGTCATGCTTTGTGCAAACGCTTAAAATATGAATAACACTATACATTGGTTTGAATGCATGCCAAGAGAGCCGTAAATTTGAATAGTATAGTATTTATCATTTTGCAACACTATTGAAATGAATTCTGCAATGTGTAAGTTCACGAAAGCTTTACGCTTCTTGATTTATTCCATCAGAAAATTAGTTGCATTCTTTTATTCCTATTTCTTTAACTATTACTTCACTCAAAATATTGAATTTACATTTCGTAGATTTCTACACCCATTTTCTATGCATTTTAAGAAATAAGTGAATATTATTAATGATAGCTGCAGTAATCTGGGGTTAATGTATGGTGAATGTACGACTAGAATAAATGATACTAAAAAAATAACATTACGTTAAAGAATTTAAGATGAAAAAGAAGAAATATCTACATTAGTAGTTAGTAAGGAATGTTTAAAAAACGTAAAATCTTCAAAAAAAACTTTGTAAAAAACAGTAATTTTTATGAGTACAACTGAAATTGGAGAAGAGATGTTGTTGACATGATCTCATATTTTTGACGTAGTTTGTATTTTATGGAGCAGTACTGTCCAACCACGAATTGCATGGAATTTTCAAACGTCCAGATAAGATCTATGTGAATAAGGGGGAAAAGTAAAAATTTGATGCGCGTATTCCACTCACTTGAATGAGACTCTACTTCTGCAAAAGCTGACATCGGTAAAAAAAAAAATAGATTCGTCCATTTCCGGCTGTAAAACGGATGTTTGTCTTTCCATACAATCCATTAAATTTACAATTTTTTTTTTTGCTCATATTTTTTTCCCTAAAAATATTTAAGAATGAGGAAATACTTATAATCTTTCGAAACAATTTCGTTTGTAAAAGTCATTTTTTGTAAAATAAATAGTAGGCGTAGAATGTTCTTAGATATATTTGTATCTGCAAAATAGAAATCCCAAACTACTATTTAATCCTCATAGTATCGGCATAAGTGAAGAAGTTTCTACACGTTCTCAAGTTCCAAACAATAAAAATTACGAAACACCAAACCGACGTGAACAACCAACATCTAACATACATCACAAGCAAAAGGTAAAAAAAAAATGGGACTTGAATAAGATAAACCCATCATCTTTACTAACAATAAAGCTGAAAGTCGGTCTGGATCTCTGTCTGTCTGGAAGTTTGGATCTCTGTGACACGCATAACGCCTAGACCGTTCCGCCGATTTTCATGAAATTTGGCACGAAGTTAGTTTGTAGCATGGAGGTGTGCACCTCGAAGCGATTTTTCGAAAATTCGATTTTGTTCTTTTTCTATTCTAATTTTAAGAACATTTTCCCGAGCAAAATAATCATAAGATGGACGAGTAAATTACCAAGTTATCATAACGTGGAACCGTAACATGGGCGATAAATTCACCATACATTATTTGTAAATATACAGGCGAACCAAAATACATTTTTATTTTCTACTATGGGCAAAGCCGTGCGAGTGCCACTAGTTAGTTAATAAAACTTCAAGCGATTAATAATGCGCAACATGTGTTTATACAATTAATTTTCCACAGTACAGTGTCTTTGCTTTTAAGAATGGATTTATGAGGCATCGTAACTCCGGTTATATGCTAGTGTTTTCCAAAAATAATACTTGAAACTTGCCGATACTTGCTGAGCTTACTATTTTAATAAAATTTTGATTAAAACATGTTTTTCGAAAATAAATCTGCAAATACCTCTTTGAGTTTTTTTTTTTTTTTTTTTTTGAATATGTCAACAGTATGAAATGATTAATACATCTCTCCCAAAATCATAAAATGGCGCTTAAAATGAAAATCATTTTAAGTTGCAAGATTTTTTTTTCCTTTTGAAGAGCTGATATGCAAAAGCGGGTAAATCAGGCAAATGTAAAAGTTTGCTTACATAAAAATATTACGACTTGCTGCACTAAAATGTTTTTTTATAGCAAGTGACGAAGGTTTATATTACGGTATAAAACAAAGGGATGTGAGGAGCTATGTTTTTCGCAGATAAAATATTTTTATGAAGATAGCAAAACTTAATATAATGCCTATGAAAATATGGAACAGAATTTATTGCATTTCTGGATAAGGAAAGAGATTTAAAGTATTCTGAATTTTTAAAATAAATTAAAATTTAAAAATAATAAATCGCATGTGTACTTATGCAAGTTTCTTAAATGTTATATGCCTTTCATTAAAACACCTAATAATACATATAGAATATGCACAAATATTTCTTTCACACCAGCAGTGATTTTTCATGCTACATTTTACGTCCTACCTCAAAGAGCAAGCATTAGTAACTGGAGGGAGCAAGTCCAATCATTGACTAAAGAAAAGCTGAAGCAAAGATCCCAAGTCACGTGATTCCATTATGACGAATGGGCCACACGTTTTGCATAAAACTAATGAAAAAAAACTGATTTCTTCTCCAATGCTATTACGTCAAACGCTATCACGTGATTTAGTTTCCTTGCTTCAAGAATAAAAAACTTCACTCTCTCCATCTTTTATTACTTCCCAATGGTCATACCGCAAGCAACAAATCGTTATCCTCTGAGAAGCAGTCACGTAAACGTGTTTTGCTTGATGCAACAAATGACAGAAAAGGACAAGAAATCGATTGTGGACATTGAGAAAAAAAAAATAACAGAGAGGCCCTCGTTAATGGTAAAATAGATATTAAATAAGCCTGGACTAATGGGATATATAGGTGCCAGGATGGGCTAGGGTTATGAAGACGTGTTCGCTTTGCGAGAACGGTTATCACCAATCTGGTGAACTGACTGAATAAAGCAGCTGAAGGATTGGTTGAAATTTTAATTCACGTTTTAATGCAATTTAAAAAACGTGCTACATAAACTTGCAATAGTATCTAACATTACATTAACTACTAATCAGGATTCGATAGTGCAATGTTTAGAACCAAAATGTATCCCAAGATTTTTATCGAGAAGTTAAAGATTTTGGGATACATCGGTGAAACTTCAGGCTTCAATTCCTTAGAATTTTAAAAATATTTTTATGAAGATAGCTAAACTTAATATAATGCCTATGGAAATACTTAACAGAATCATGTGTCATGTCCCTCTTTTTCTTACTTTATGACTGAAGATCATCTTTCGACATAAATCGAGCATGCCACTTAATACTACATGCCGCAAGCTTCATAGCAACGTCGTCGTGAGCCGTCTAGAGCATATCAAAAGTTTAACCAGCAAATTTTCCGAGCTTAACGCAAAATTTTACAGCAACTCTTTGCTTCGTCAAACCTTTCGTTCCAAAATGCGCGAAAAAAAAAAAAAACACTTTAAAAAACAACTGCATAGCTTATTATTTAATGTTGATATTTGCAAATCGACAAACTGCTTTGAAACCAGCTGATCTGTTCAAAAGTTGTGACGCTAAAGCCTCCTACACTCAAGGTGGTTAGAGGAATCAATTTTTCAAAAAATATGCCTGTCAACTAGTTGACTGGCAGTTTTGTTGCCTTCACACGAGGCAACTTAGTTGAGTCAACTTACTTTATAATAAGCCGACTTGATTTGAGCAGCCCCTCCACAATGTTGCGGAAATGACACTAAAGCCTCCAACACTCAAAGTTGTTAGAGGAATCAATTTTTCAAAAAATATGCCTGTCAACTAGTTGACTGGCAGTTTTTGTTGCCTTCACACGAGGCAACTTAGTTGAGTCAACTTTATTTCTAATAAACCGACTTGGTTTGAGCTGCCGCTCCACAACGTTGTTAAAACTGAATCGAGTTGACTCTCAACTAGTTTACTGGCATGTAGAGCGATTGCTTGGCAATGCCCTTATGACTGTAATCAACTAAAAAGTTGGTTACACTCATCGGGATGAGAATGGTAGCGACACACGTGTCTAGTGTGTCAACCACAACAGGCACAGTACACTGTCGTGTGAGGGATGACAGGCGATTCCTTCACTTCCACGCATTCGAAAAGTGATTTAACTAAGTTGTCTCGAGTAAAGGAGGTCTAAGTGAACTCATCTGGAATCAACTGGCAGCGCCTTACAGTCTACGCATTTTTTGAACAGGCATTGTGCATATATCGCTCGTTTGAAAAAAGAGTGCCACAATACGAAGTTTTTAATTTACTTTTTTTTTCGCTTAAAGGGCTTCAAATGACGTTATCTTCCTTGGAAAATAATGACAAGTATTTTGTTCTAATATTAACCACTGGAGAGCACCGCAAATTTACTTTTCTTACAGCAAATTATCCGAAGAGTTAAACTTCAAATGTTTCTCCTGTAAAATTTCATTTCTTCGTATTGTGGTTCTTCCAAATTAACTATATACGCACAACACAATCAAACACGCTTCCTTCTACTAAATCTTCACGATATGTTTCACATTTAAATCTTAACCAGTTTCTAAATTTGTGCAGGTTGAATATAATTAATTTCATTCAGTTTATATATTAGTCTTTCATTTTCGACAAGCTCTCCGCTTTACGTTACTCACACACCTATCTAAAAATATAAATGATATTGAGTTGAAAATAAAATTTTCCATACGATCTTAGAAATGTCTAAGGATTTAAATTACATCCATGTTAAACAGAAACGGATCTGACGTCATATTAAAAGAAGAAAATATCTATTTTTACATGTCAATTCCTTCTAAAATCATTCGAGGTTATCTTTTGACATGAAAAAGTTAACTTCCCCGCATGCCATTTCTTTGCAACTCTAGAATTCCATTCTGTTTTGATATTTATCTCCAAGAAAGAGCGACTGCCGTTTATCATGTTTTTCTTATCTCAGGTAAGATTTCGATTTTGTTGGTTGAAAGTCTCGAATTTCTGTTCCAAAAATAAATATTTCACTTTGAAAAGATGAAATCTATTTTTGCTCGATGCCCTTTTCGCAGTCGTTGGTAAACAAATGATCGCAATCGTTCGTAGCGATTGCTATTACTTATGTTCTTTCTGAGTTCAATGCAGCTCCTTGGAAAATGTTCTATTGTTAGAAACTTTTAAAAAGTTCAACCGGAAGATTTCCAAAAGTTATAGTTTCAATACATTCTATTATAAGTTCAGTTGGAAATTCCAAAAAGAAGAACTTGGTTATTCTTTTTGGTTCCGCATTAATGTTCATGATACTCGAAGTAATGATTTTAAGGAGAAATGAAAGAAAATACTTATTGCATATTCTCCAGCTAATAAAAAATAAAGAGACTTTGACTTGGGGCTATGGATAGTTGTTCTTAACTTGTATTAGTGTGTTATTTTTGTATTTTAATTCTTAGGGAAACCAGTGGCACCTCAAACTTAAATGTTTGGGAAAGCGGACATTCTCAATTTGCTTACTGAAACTTAAACTTTTGCGGACTGATGATAATTTTGCCGAATGAAGCTCCAATTTTTGCTGAATGATGATAATTTTGCCGAATGAAGCTCCAAATCTTGCTAAATGATTATAGTTTAGCCGAATGAAACTCCAAATTAAGCCAAATGATGATAATTTTGGCGAATGGAGTTTCAAATTTTGCCAAATGACAATAGTTTTTCCGAAAGAAACTCCAAATTTTGCCGAACAGTGATAATTTTGCCAAATTAAATCGAAATTTCGTCGAAAGACGATAATTTTGCCCAATCTTCGGACAAAATTTGCCGAATAAAGAAATTTTTGATAGGTCACAGTAGTCTCCAGTGACCGTCCATGAGAGAAACATATGTTTCAGAAGAAAAGCAGAATAGTGTCAAATACCAAAATATGATGAAAAAGCTGTTTAAGAAGCTTCAACTGTTTTCTTAAACAAAAAACATCTTCCTTGTGAAAAAATATTTGATGCATGATCCTGCAAAACAGGAGATGATAAGGTTTAAAGACCATGTCATTTAGATTCATACTTCATGAAACTTGCCATTAGGATTTCTGAAAAAGTGATCGTTTACTTAATACTTGGCTTTTAACTCCCATAAACTGAGAAAGGTTTCTGCTCTGCAGTAAAGTTTAAAACACTATTTTTTTGCATAAAAGTAAGCTCAGGGTAGCTTAAAAAAAAGCTCTGCTTTTTATTATAGGCTCATTTATTTATTTTTTCATGTAGCTTCAGTGCATAATTTTGATTTAGAGGAGCACAAGAGATTTCAACTTTACTCAAAAACATTCATTACGCTTAACAGTATCTTTTTTTCGTTTCCACTAAATTTATTTATATCATTTATAAGTTTCAAGATGCGAATGACGGCGAATAATTTGCATAACTTCTAATATAAAAATATAAAGTATGTTTAAACAAATGCGTTGCCCCCATTTATAGATAAATATAAAAATCAAAGAATTTTCTTCTAAAAAGTCCAATGCTGCTGACCTAATTTAAGTCAATCAAATGAGAACCTTCAACAACAAATTACAAGAAGTTTCCTTTTATAAGAACACTTTTTAGTTTTTGAGTTGGATTGATTTGTATGTTATCGAAAATGTAAAAAAAAATCTGCAATTTTCAATACGCAAAAACTATCTTGACGCCTAAACACGATACCGACTTACGTCATGCTTGCTTAGGGCAGCGGTTCCCAACCTTTTTAAGGCTATTACACAATATATATATATATATATATATATATATATATATATATAAATCCCTGAAGATTACTGATTTGGTGGTAAAATTTGATACATATGTTTTTTAATAATTTGTTTTGTGATCGAACAATATTTTAATTAATGTACTTGTTTTTACCCCTCGGAAAATTCCATTTTACCCCTTTGGGAGTTTACCCCCTGGTTGGGAACCGCTGGTTTAGGGTACTATCAAACAATTCCCTATACTGGTTGTCATCGTTTGAAATACTGTTCAAATATGTTTGAAATATACACAGTAGCGTAACTAGGGTTTGGCAGTAGTGGCTCTCGCCAGGGGCGCAGCAGCTAGGGGGCGGCACTTCGACTGCTTAATACATACATATACATATATATATATATATATATATATATATATATATATATATATATATATATATATATATATATATATATATATATTAGGGTGGTCCTTATTTATATGGGAAATTTTTTTTTTCGGAATTCAACAAGTGACGCCCCCCAATTTTGTGACACTATAATAAATAGTAACGTGTGCAAAATTTGAACTCGATCGGTTAATAATAACACGTGCCCCTAGGCCGTTGAACTTTAACACTTTTGATAATTTTCCCACAAATCTTCGAGTTTTTACTTCAGACCCAGTACATCGTTTCTCCTAGGTTTGCAAAATATTTTTACAGTGAGGTAGCACTAAAATTAATCCTTTTAATTACTTTATATCATCTAAAGATTTTACGTTGAATAAGAATGAAATAAGGCTTTAGAAACGTTCCTTAATCGTACGCTTTTCTCAATGTATCTCGATAGTGTGTATTTTTTCCCGATAGTGTTGGACGGTCTGTAAAATCAATTGTTTTTGTGACTCATATTTGTTAAATTAGTTGTGAAATTCTTCGATTAATATTGTGCTCCTCTTTCAATTGTATCATTCACAATTTTCAGTATTTTAACGTTCTCTCTTCCCTTTAAATAGCTTCCTTCATTTTGCCGTGAATCAGGATTAAATAAGAAAAAATCTTTTAGTTTTTGTAACTTATCAAACAGTTTTATTGACTCGTAATTGATTCTATAAAGAGGAATATCTTTACTAAAAAGATATTCCAAATCATCTACTGTTATCTGAAATTTGTTAAACAGTCATCAGACACGTCTTTCTTATCACAAGCATTTTTTAGACTAGTCATTTCCTATCTTCAAAGTTAATTCCTTCATCTATTGCCGACAATGTTACTAGTTTATCTCCTAAATACCATAAGTGATTTATGAACTTTCCAATCACTGTTTCTGATGTTTGTCGTCATTTTGCACGCTGCTAAATTTTCAGACATATTATATTATTCAAAGGAGCCTCGATTGGGTTACTGCGAAAAACTATATCTTCATACAGCATTTAATTGTAAAACAGCTTTGTAAAACAGCATTGAAGGGCTTTCTTTTCATGTAAGGTCAATTTAAATTATTTCCTAAACATAAAAATTTTCAAACAAAAATTCCTTTTGCCACCCATATGGCTCAGGGATAAGCTCCAAGTTGCCGAAAACATATCCCTGTAGGAGGAAATTCACCAGGAAATATTATTACAAGTTACGAGAATTCTCTGTAATCTTTCTCAATTCTTCTTTTTACGAACAATAATATGTCATCAACTTCGTCTTTTAGAATTTAATTGGTATGTGTACTTGATTGAAATGTTATAGAATCTGAATGATGGAGATCTTTCCACAAAGTTTTGAAGCGCTTAAATAATTGAATATCTGATCTAGAATTAAGAAAGGCAAGAACTTCCTTAAGGACATACTCTGCAGTACGATTTTAAGTGCATGATGACGGCAATCCAAATGTAATATATCACCGTTCCGTTTTTGCTCTAAAAAATTGCATGCACAATTTATACATTTATACGGTTGGTATTACAAGTCATTGTATCTAACACTACAGCTACAGCAGTTAGCAATAAAGAACTATCACCTAAGATATCATATACAACTGAAGAAATATCCAAAGAATTCCAAGTAGCTGTTCAATATTAGGACCTGAAGCTATCACGGTAATCCTGTCGGCGTTCTTTTTCCAGTTACATATGGATGTAGCTTTGTATCCCAGTGAATAACTAAAATATCTAAATTTAAATTCATGAAATTTAATTTTACCTCTCGAAGATTTTCTCTTCCTCTCTTAAGGAATGTACGATTGATCACTAGGTCATTTGGATTTAAATTTACTGCATCTACTTAGGCTGTAAATAAATGAAAAACATCTTTATCCCTAATATGGCATTTGTCTAACAGTGATGAAAGGCGAGATGATATCAATAGTTGGCAAGCTTTTTTGCATTGTGGTAAACCAGCTGTAGAAAACAAAAGTTCAACAGGTTAGGATAGATACCCATTTCGGTTTCTAAATCTTCTGAATCGCAAGAATTTGATAATAATAAAGGACTATGTACTGAAATAGAAGAAGGTTAATTTTAAGATTTCTACATTGTTCCGATCTGGATATGTTTTTTAAATTTATATTTTAGCTATGTAAAATACAGTATATTTTTATGTTAGGAGTAATCGAGGATTTTTCGAAATTTATATTTTAAAAATTAAAAATTGCATAAGCATTTAGGTATGTTTATAACTAAAGAACAGCGAATTAAAATATAATTGCAATTACTTATAGCATTGAATTTACTTAGCATTGAAACCTTCCGATTCTATTTGCCACACCTATTACATACACAGGAAATTTTGTAAATCAACACCCCCAAAGCCTGGAGGAGGCAATTTGTTGTTGTCAAAGATCATTTATTAATTTCCTAGGCCATTCATTAATGGCCTATAGAATCCCTTGTGTCCATCTTGGTGGGATGAAATGTTCCTCTGCCGCTTGGTTGGAACAAGCGTAGAAAAGCGGTACGCTTGATCCAAGGCCATTGGTGTACTGCCGTGCTAAGCGCAGATGTGGTATCTGCAGTAGAGCTCAAAATGAGAAATTGACGATTAAAATTTTACAACTCATTTCTTTGATTAATGACTTAATTAAATGCTCAACTTGCGGCAGTTGTTTCGTAAATAATTTATCTAAAAACTGTAAGAGAGTATTTTTGTAAAAATGTTAATTTAAAATTAATAAATATATTTACGACAAATTTTCTTTTCAAAACATTTTCATATACTACGCTATTTTCACCGTAAGTGACAATTACTAGGCATTTTTAGGGGTATCTGCACAGATACAACAAAAATAGCTTAGTAAAACGTGCTCAAAGTATCATTAAATAATACTAAAAACATCTGCTTTCTTTAGACTTAGCTGTTTCGCTTTATTTTGTGAATACAAATCTAACAGAATCTACCTTCTGAAAGATACCATTTTTTAAATTCCGGACGGTTAAAACTGTAATCCGTAACAATTTTCTGTATCTTATATTCAAAGAATGTGTTTTTTAAAATGTTTTATTTTCTAGATTCATTTTTACCGATCATGAAGATAATTTTGACAGCAGACGATACTTAAATAAAAATATTACTGGCCGTAAAATGAAATGCTTTTTTTTTTTTGCATGAAAGAATAAAATATGAATATTTTACATGCATTTCATTTTTAGAATTTGCATTTTAAATAAACATTTAAATTTAACAAGCTGAATATTTACTTTAACAATTATGCAAAGTTGTATTAGTTTTTATTATCAACCTGTATCAACTATTCAACAGTAAACTAATTTTAATATTCTGTGTTACAATAAACTGCTACATTTTTAAATATGCTGCTTTACTAAGGTATAAAAGTCGTATCTACAAAAAATACTAAGGAAAAAAGTGGTAACTGCGCAGATACCACTTTAAAGACTTAGTATTTGTCACTTATGTTCAAATTGCCTTAGCAAACTCCGCAAACTATGCAGTTACGACTTTTTTCTTAAAGCTTTTTTTAATATTTCGCGTTCACAAATCGCCAAAAAACTTGACATTTAGGTAAATTAAATTACTTATTACCACCTGGTGACAATAACTCAATTTTGATAAAATGTGCAGATACCACATCTGTGCTTAGCACGGCAGTGTACATGTACCCTCTGTAACATGTTAAATTTTACAGAATGAAAGTGAGAGAATGGTCAGTCTGGAAGTAGCAGCACCTATTGAGGTTCAAAATTACTTTAAATATAAAACGTTAGAATATTTTTACATAAAAATGTGAAAATTTTTCCTTCGAAACTCAAAGAAGGGGGCCCTAGGGGCACGTGTTAATATTCATGGACTGACTTAAAATTTTGCAAGGATCATTTATTTGTATAATGGAACAAATTAAGGGGGCGTCGCGTAAAATGTCTGCAACTTCAAAAATAAGGACCACCCTAATATATATATATATATATATATATATATATATATATATATATATATATATATATATATATATATATATATATATATATATATATATATAATATGAGTAGAAAAATGCTTTTATAAATAAAAAAAAGTCAAAAAAGACTCGCAAGAAAAAGAGCTAGAGGAGAAACTAAAACATTCCTTAATTTTCAAAAAAAAAGGGGGGGGGGGAGGGGAGAGTTCTACCCCATGCTGTGAAATTCTACTCCGATTCATTGAGCTAGCTAAAGACTTAGACTACACAAAATTTGCACCCCAGGGAGATGTGGTGAAGAACGTTGTATGCTGCATGATTCCATTTTTTTCGGGTATAGTTTGAAGTGTATAGTTTTTCTTAGGCTAAGTATTTATTCTCATTATAATAAATGATAAAAAGTCTTCGTTGAACAAAATATTGGGAGGCCTTAATTAACGAATATATAGTACTCTTATTTTACCTGTATGTAAACAGTCGTGTTTTTAAGTCAATTCCCGATTAGCAATGTTTTTTGCTTTCCTAATTATAATAGAATTTTTTTAATGCTTTGATTTTCATTAAAAAGAAATTAAAGTTTCTTTCTTTCTTTTAGTAAGAGTGTAAATTCTGTTTATTGTACATTTTCCTACTGGTCTGAAACAAATTCTGTTAAAAGTTGAAGCTGTTTAAAATAATAATAATAATAAATACATTGTTATAAATTATTTTTTTAAATTCTCATATGGTTCAAGAACGCACATTATTTATATTTACTTACGAGTTGCAAATATTATTGGTTTTATTGAACTTATGGGAAATGGTGGGGGGAGAACTGAAATTTTTAGGAAAGGGAGAATTCTGAATTATATGCCGAATAAAATCCCAATTTTACCGAATGATAAAATTTGAGTATGCACTCATAACCATACATAACATCTACTGTGAAGGAAAATTGGGATCATTGAATCATTGAAAACAATTAAAAAAAATAAAATCAGAATAAAAAGTTATAATAAGTCGCCTAATTTATCAAATCAGTTAGTCAAATGTCCCCCCCGCCCAAAGTTTTTTGGGAGGTTATAGTGATCTCCGGTGACTTCCCATCAGGATGACGCTGTGAGGGGGGGGGCGTAATTTCTTAAGTTCAACGGGGAGCCAGACCCCCTAAGTACGCTACTGGATATACAACGCTATAAGTAGTTTCTAACAGTTCGGCCTTACTTGTGACACTTATACATTTTCATCGATGTCCCGACTATCCTGTATTCAGATAGTTCATCCTTTACGGTTTTTAGGACAGAATATTGGACATATTGCATTGAAACACTCGCACTCATTCAAATTGTGTATTGGACAACCTTGTACTTGGGTTGCCGTTTTTCTCAGCAAATCAAGGACTTTAGGGATTTGGTTTTGCTTCGTACTTCTATATGCAAAACTCCATAGACGAATTTTACAAAACTATCTTCTGCACTGCGGGCGTTTATTTCACATCTAGTTGAAGCAGATCTTCGCTCTATCTATATGGCATTTCCGTACTGCAGCTTCGTAGACTTGCACAAATCGCTAAAAGTTGTCCCAGTTCATGTTCGGCACACTACTTGAACGCACATTATAACTTCTGCGCTTATTGAACTCTGTTTTTACGGTTACATTCAGTTGAGTTATAGGGTCTGGTTTGTAAGTTAGTGACTGGAGGTGACTGTCTTACGACACTGGAGTACTTACAAAATGTGTTAATGAGCCTGTTTCATACAGGCGCTATTTGTTTATGCTGATGAGCTTCGCTTTTATAGTGGCTTTTAGCATAATGCTCCTAATAACAGCACAGGCTTTAAAGCATTTAACTCGGAAATGTGCTAAAACTGTTGTTACTGTTTTCCTTGTCCTAAATAAAATTGAATGATATTGATCGATGTATACATTCATAAACACTTACTAGTTTTGAAACTGTTAATAAATGGGTTCAATTCGCTAGATATTTGCTTTATTTATTTATTTATTTTTTTTATTGTTAAAATACAAAATTCGAAAATGATTCAATTCTTTCAGAAAAAAACTTGGAATTTCTAACGATAGTTTTTCATGCAATTGTATTGACTCATAACTTATTGAATGTGATCTTTATTCACTACTAGCGGTACCCGAACGGCTTTGCCCGTAGTAGAGAATTAAAAGGCCATTTGGTTTGCTATATATTTACAAATAATGGACGATGAATTTTTCGCCAATTTACTATGTTAATTTGCTCGCCCATGTTATGATAGTTGGCTCGTCCACCTTATGGTAACTTGCTCGCCCACGTTATAATAATTTGCTCGTTAAAATGTTCTTAAAAATGGAGTAGAAAAAGAATAAGTTCGAATTTTCGAAAAATTGCTCCGAAGTGCACACTCCCATGCTACAAACTAATTCTGTGCCAAATTTGCCAAATTTCATGAAAATCGACCAAACGGTCGATCAAGCACTATGTGCGGCAGAGACATCTAGACATCCAGACTTTCAGCTATATTATTAGAAAAGATTTAAAGACACTATTCCTTTTCTCATTCTTCGTAACGATGGAGTTTTAAAGTGGTATTTACACAAATAATAACTCATGTCTTACAAAACGTACTGCTCGTTCAAAAAACAAACATAAAAATTGTTTTCTCTGAGTAAAAAAACTGTGATAAATGGAAAATAATTCAACAGATGGCGCTGATATATTCCATGTTCAGCTGATGCATATTTGATTAGTTTTGAGATGCGTTTTTGTGTTTCGGAGTACAACTTTTGTAAGTGCTTTTGACAGGTTGTAAAATAAATGGAAACATAATCAATAAAAACGCTGTTTAACGTGGTCCCAAGCAAAGATTGAAATAGAACATTAAATTTTCCTGCCTTTTTTAACTTAATGATTTATGACAGAAAGGATTTTTGCTTTTTTTTAAATACTGGACGGTTTAAAATAGGTTTGGTAATGGTATGCGTGAAATTTTCTTGATTTAATATGACAATATATGCACCTTTTCTGTAAAGATGATGAATAAACGTTTTAACAATCACTCATACTCAATTTATTAAGTAAAAGGATTAAGACATATTTTGTCAGTTTCCTTTATTTTCTTTTTTATCGTAAGCATTAGTTTTTTTCAAACATTGAAGCGGATTGTAAAAATGTTTTTAAAAAGTTAACATTAATTATTAGGATCAATAAACACCCATGCACTTCTTTAGAGATGATTTTTACAACGTATTTACCGTTACTGTATTTATATTTGTTATCAATGTCCAACATCCCAATTATCAGAAAAAAAATTGAGAAATAAAAAAAGAATAAAATTGAAAAAAAGAAAATTTAAAATTTTGACATCTTGAATTCAAATTATGCTTTTCGCAATCACAAGTGTGTGTGTGTGTGTGTGTGTGTGTGTGTGTGTGTGTGTGTGTGTGTATGCGTGTGTGTGTGTGTGTGTATGCGTGTGTGTGTATGCGTGTGTGAGTATGTAGGCATGCGTGTGTGTGCATGTGTGTGTGTGAATATGTAGGCGTGCGTGTGTGTGTGAGTATGTAAGCGTGCGTGTGTGTGTGTGAGTATGTAGGCGTGTGTGTGTGTGTGTGTGAGAGTATGTAGGCATGCGTGTGTGTGTGAATATGTAGGCGTGCGCGTGTGTGTGTGAATATGTAGGCGTGGCCGTGTGTGTGTGAATATGTATGCGTGCGCGAGTGTGTGAATATGTGGGCGTGCGTGTGTGTGTGTGTGTGAGTATGTAAGCGTGCGTGTGTGTGTGTGTGAGTATGTAAGCGTGCGTGTGTGTGTGTGAGTATGTAGGCGCGTGTGTGTGTGTGTTTGTAGGCATGTATGTGTGTGTATGTTTGTAGGCACGTGTGTGTGTTTAGGACATGTATGCAACTACCCAGCAGGAGCGGATTCCGGTAGACAGTGCTGCTGATGGAGACAATGCTCGCTGGAAGAACAGCATTTGAAGGGGCCGGTCAACGGGGGTGCCACTGTCCAAAAATCAAAGAACGGACGGACGTCATTCAACGTTCAAATGAAAACAATAAGCATATCGTGATTGCTGAAAAGTAAATAATACAAAACAAAACAAATAAATGATTATTTTAACAATGTGTAAATTTAAAAAATATACCCTTCAGCGAAACGTATAATAATTTTATTATTATTACTTTTTTCAATCAATGTTTCATATTTTTCTCTCATACACTGTTATAACAAGAGGTTCCAGACGAGTGAATATATTCCCCCTAAGGTGAAAGCATGGTGACCAAGGGTGCCATACTGGCCAGGAAGTAAAGCAGAGGTGCGAAAGTAGCAGACAGTCGTAAACAGGGGTGCCAAAACAGCAAGCAATCGCTAAATGACTTGCTGGCGCATGCGCTTCCGGCATACATTCACCATTCAACCACTTCAATATGGCGGACGAATGATAGGTTGCACTACGCGTGGCTTCTACGTCTTTCACATTGAATGAAGTACACTATTGGATTAAATCTCAACTTTTGTAGGATAATTCTTTAAAATAACAAGTAAGTACAGCTTTTGATCACTTTGTAGCTTTTAGGGCTTTCAAACATAGTTAAAAGTACGTTTAATGGTTTTTAGTTACCGTTAGTCCGTTACGATACCGTAGTACCGTTAGTTGTTTATTTTCAGGTTACCGTTACTGTCGTGAAAATTCCATCATTCAAAACGCTACTAAATGTATCTATCATTATTTTCTTGAGTACTCGATAAGCAACATTTAATCACCGAAATAGTAACCGCAATGATATTTGCAATAATCAACAAGTGAGAGCCTAAATAAAAATGGTTCTTGTGCTTCGTGTAGCGAACGCAAAAAATAAAAAAGAAATCTCTCTCCGTCTATCTTTTTCTTTTGCTTTTTTGTTCAAGTGTTTGAATCATTTCCTGTTAGCGGTTATTTGATAGTGTTAGGAATTTCTTTAAAATTTTAACTGTCGAAAAATTTTATGCGCATTTTATTCTATTGTTATTTTGATTGAAATTTTGAACGTTTGAGAAACGATTTTGTTTTTCCGTAAATTTAATATCCCAGAATATTTTTGGCTGTTCATGTAAATAATTCATAAGTACATCTACACTTTACTTTCGGTGCGGTTATTTCTTACAAATGATCATTAACTTAACTATGATTATTGAAATAATTACTCGTCTTTAACTTTAAATATATTTGTGACAACTCTTTGATACCAAATAAAGTCTGTAGATATTTATTGTTTTATTCATTTTTAATATTACTTTGTAAAAAAAAAAAAACTCATCAGTACGCAGAATTTTTTCACAAGTTTTTTACCGCCCCGAGAGTTATTATAATTATTATTATTTATTTTATTTATTTTTAAGAAAAGGATAAACATTTCACAGGTCCGCAATGTTTTTCATTTGTTTTTACCGACCCGTGGGTCAAAAGAGGTTGAGAAACACTGATGTAGAGAACGATCAGATGAATTAAAGCCGTGAGCACTTCTTAACTATGTTGAAAACTCTGAAATATGGTCAAATGCTGTAATTACAAGTTTTAATCATTTCCAGTACTGAATTCATGCAATGTGAAAAGTGTGCAAAACGTAGACTATCATGAATCAAAACAAAACTATTAAAAAAAGAAAAATACACAACTGTATTCAAAAACACACACAATACGGGGGAGGGGGGGGATCTGTAGTAAGGGTGCCATTTCTCTCTCCGAAGGTTCATTCTTTTCACCCCGGCTGCCTATTTTTTAAAAGGTGCCTGTTTTTCACCCTATTTAGAGGTGCGATTTCGGCTCCGTATTGGGTGCCGCTGGTGAACAAGCGTTTCACCACTGAAAGGTGCCGAATGCATCCTGTAGTTTTAACAGTGTATATATCCGTTTGAATACGTCAGTTTTTAAGGAAAGTCTTTCTAATAAAGAAGCAATTTGCACCCGTCATACCGTTACAGAAGATTTTCTAGAGATTAAAAAAAGCTTAAAATTTTTTCAACTAATTTCAACCCAGTTTATTGTCTATACTTGAGTAACTCTTTGCTCTCATAAAGGTTTATTTTGTGTGATTCAGGCTAACACGTCTCTAGACCTCACAGTACAATGTCAGACTCTGGTCTTCCTATTATTATCAGAAAATAAGGACAGAACTTTAAATTTCCTTAGTAGTTTGCAACGTAGGGGAGAGTATTGTACTTTGGGACATTGTTAATTTCTAAGAATCTATTTTTAACAGCCTTGTTTTTTGTAATCTCAACTAGTTACCTTCCCCAGTAGATAACGCCATAGTAACAATCAGAATCAAAAAAGTTAAATTGATTATTTTGTGAGAGAAAGAAAATTTCATGACTCCAATGTAACTATTTTTTCATTTTTATTTAATTTTTTGTCTTTGTATTTGTAAAACTAATCAACTGAATTTTATTTCGTTATAAAAGAGAAGTACTTTAAAATTTTTGGCTATGAGAAAATAATGTTTGTGTAACTAGATTGACCACCATTTTGGTTTTCCTTAAACCACGTGGTGATTGTACCTCGGGACAGCCAAACATATTGTACCTTAGGACACATCCCTAGGTACAACATATGCATGGTTTTTAATAATTACGATACAATATTCAAAAACATGGAAAGTGTTCTAATGTGGTGTTGTCTTTTAAACATATTTAATATCTTGACAACAGTTCTTTCATTCATTATTTATAATTCATTTTTCGTTATTTATGATTTAATTCATTGCCATGAAGAAAAGATATAATTTATTTTTTGGTGCAAAATTGGTTCAAGTATATGGCTGTTTCCTGAATAATGAGGAGTTTCTCATGGTACAACAGGTTATGTCTCAAGGTGCAATAATATGTTGTACCTTGGGACAGTGTGGAATTCTTACTTTAAATGGCTCGCAATATTATATTTTTTAATTGTCTGAATTAAAGAAAAATATATTGCAGAGAAATTTGTTGGAGTATTAAAGTATGACTTTTAGATTTTGAATTTCATTTAAATAATTGACGTTAAAAATCAAAGGTGTTCCAAGCTACAATACTCTCCCCTACTTAATTAGCAAAGCTGCTACATCTATAAAATCGAAAATATACACGTTGCTTTTACGAGGAGCCTTGGAAATAAATTAAAAGGAAATGAAAATTTATTCACATTTTCAGCATTGTACTGCACGTGGCTAGCAAATGCGGCATTGATTCTGCACATAATTTGGTATAAATTTTAAATGCAAAGGGTTTAACTTTTCTAAATAAATCACGAGTATTCTTGCTTTAGACATTTAAGCTATTTGTTTAAAAAGTTCTTGTGCGATGAAAAATTAATAAATTAACAGAGTAGATTATTTAAAACTGTTGAACCACGAAGAAATGCATATATTTCAAGGAATGGTTTATTTCAGAAAGCAGAAACAATGTTCATGTTTAAAATTATTTTGAATTTTTATGAAAGTTACTCAGAGAGAAAATACATGTAATATGATGTATATGAACGTAAATATCCTTAGTTTATAATACATTAATTGTTAGTGTATACCAAGAGCATCTCATAAATTTAGTGTTCTACTGTTGGTATGTTGACTGATAATAATGTCAGAAAACTAATGACATTTAAAAAGCTGTATGCATAAAAAATAAATAAATGAAAAGTTTAGTTTCAAATTTAATTTTTTTCTACTACATTAAATAAAATATAAAGTTTTCACAATGAAATGGAAACAGTTGCTTATTTACAAAAAAGGTGGTATTGAAGTCACATATAGCGATCTAACCATTGGTAAAATCCCAGACCCCTACCCAGACATGTGCAAAGAAATTTTTAAATTAAGGATATACAGGGTGTTCCGTTTTAACCTGCAAGACCTTTATTTTCGCAACCGTTACTCCTAGATGTATACTTCCAATTGCAAAAATGTTCAAAATCAGATGCAGAGTTAAGTTATTGAAAGTTTGAAGCAAAAATAAAAATGAGTCAAAAAATACAAAATTTAATTTTTTTTGTGGGCCCAGGTTCCCTAATTTAAATTTAGGGAAATAATCTCAATCGAAAAATAATTCCAACACAAAAAGTTTGAAATTAGTACGAGCAATATTCACCGATATATGAAACGCACCGTTTTGTGACTTACATCACTTTTCTCTCGCTGTCAATAACACATTTTGAGGGAAAATATAGCAGTTAACAAGTGCTTAAAATTATATGTGTGCATCGAGTGTGGTTTTTCAAATTGTTCGAGGTTTTGCAGTGTGTTTTTGCATATCACGGCGTAACATTTAAATTTATTTTTGAACAGCAATGAAAAATATAAATACTTCGTTTTTCTTACTTTGACGACCTGCCATTCTTCTGAAAGGGCGATAAGTTCCAATCTGATCTTCTGTATGGCCCCTTAAAACTTAAAACTTGAGAATGAATATCTCCTTGAGTTTTGGTCGCACAAATGTCAATTGTTTGTGTCGGTAAAAGTTTTCAGTGGAGAATATATCCCTAAATATAAGTTACGGGACCTGGGGCCCGTATAAAAAAGTTAAATTTTGTATTTTTTTACTCATTTTTATTTTTGCTTCAAACTTTCAATATCTTAACTCTGCATCTGATTTTGAACATTTTTGCAATTGGAAGTATACTTCTAGGACTAACAGTTGCGATAATAAAGGTCTTTCAGATTAAAACGGAACACCCTGTGTATACTTATCCAACCATTTAATGTTTTAGAACAGAGGTTCCCAACCGGTGGTTCGCGAACCCCCAGGGGTTCGCGAGATGCAAGAAGGGGGTTCGCGAAGATTTCGGTGCAATGGCGGATTTTTCCTAGTTTGGTAAAAAATTATAAAATATTCAATTAGCACACATAGTTACTATTTTTTTTTTAATTTGTAAACGCGCCAGACTCTTGTATTAAGCTCAAAAAAAAAAAAAAAAAAATCTTTCAGCGGTTTTATAATCTTGGTTAAAAAGAAATTTTCTCTTTTTTTTTCGATAGACAACAAAAAGAGATATCCTTCCTTCTTTATTGCCAGGCGAAATGCAGAAACGTTGTATTAAGCTGTGGCGGGGATCACGATGACCTTAAAAAGGCGCCATCGCGTGGAGTCAATCAAACAATATACATAATATACATATGTCGAAAAAAATAAAGAATTCTCAAACAATGCATCATAGGGGTATTATTTCTAATCTGATTGAAATATAACTCGGGAATTTCCGTCGAATTCAGTCATCGAATAGCAGACATGACAGCAAAAGGCTCCAAACTTAAAATTTATAACTGGATTTTACCCATCTGTTCGTTTTCAAAAATATATAACATCAGCATGCTCATAGTTCTGGGGAAATAGTTATTAACAGACGTATTTAGAGATACTTTAGAGATGCTTGAAAACAAGTGATTTTGTTTGCAATTGGTTTTGCTACGTGAACTTGCTACTCTGTTTGTGAAGTTATAATCGTGTTGGTAATTTTTATGATTTATTAACTTTCTGCTGTTATGGATCGATGGTTGAAAACTGGTAGTTTGGTTGAGCGACAAATGGACAAGCAGTCAATCGATCAACCCTCAACATCAGCAGTAACTTTCGAATCAACACAGGATATTGAAATAGATAGCTGTAATGAACTGCCGCCTCCCCCGACTAAACAGAAAAATGAACTAGGGGAGAAAAAAGGACAAAAGTGAAAATATGACAGTGACTATTTACAAATGGGCTTTTATTTTACTGGAGAAGAGTCTGAACCTAGACCGCTTTGTCTTCTCTGCAACGAAGTTCTAGCGAACAGCAGTTTGAAACCGTCACTTCTGAGAAGACACCTCGAAACAAAGCAACCGACACACAAGGACAAACCTATCGAATAGTTTAAAAGAAAATTGGAATATAATAAAAAGTGTAGCGTCTCTACGTTCCTGTTAGAATCCAACGAAGATAGTAAAATGGTCCTTGAAGCTGCATATCGAGTCAGTTATAGAATTGCAAGATCTGGACAGCCACATACAATTGCAGAAAATTTAATTGGACCGTGTGCTAAAGATATTGCTAAGTGTATGCTGGGAGAAAAGTCAGCAAAAAAAATTGACCTGGTTCCGCTATCAAACAACACAGTATCACGCAGAATTACTGATTTGGCAAGTAATGTGGAGAAAGAACTTGTGAATAGAATAAAAGAGAATAATTTTGCGATCCAGCTTGATGAGTCGACTGATGTAGCAAACGCTGCAATATTACTTGTCTATGTTAGGTATATTTTTAACGATACAATTAAAGAAGATGTACTATTTGCAAAACCTTTGAAAACCAACACAACTAGAGAAGCACTTTTCGAACTGGTCAACAGTTACTTTGAAGAAAATTTAATAAATTGGTCTTTGTGTGTGGGGGGTGTGTGCACGGATGGTGCAAAATCAATGACAGGAAAATTTGTTATCTTTGTGGTGCGAGTAAAGAAGATCAACGAGAAAACTGAATGGACTCATTGCTGCATTCATAGACAAGCATTAGCATGTAAGCGTATTCCAGCAGAATTATCCGCTACTTTGAATGATGCGGTAAAAATTGTAAATTTCATAAAATCACGTGCCACAAACTGCCGTCTATTTCACGCGCTTTGTGAGGAATTGAGAAGTCTTCCTGTTACTTTACTTCTT